>NC_048224.1:82694706-82758441 GCF_002007445.2 Ailuropoda melanoleuca | reverse complement strand
GAATCTTGGAACTTTACATCAAAAACTAGGGATGTACTGTATGGTGACTAACATAATAAAAAATTATTATAAATAAAGTAGGCAAATATTAGGGAAACTATTGAAACAGACGCAGGTTTGTACTTGCTATGTCACTTCCTACTGAAAAACTTCCACCACATTATTTAATCTACCTGCCTACTTGTGCGCACTGAAAAAATATGTGAAGCACAGGGCACAATGTCTGGCACCATTGGAAATAAATGTTTACACACACACACACACCTCTCTTTGCCCACATTTCCTTCTAATGGGCCCTGGTTTATGTTCTCCATTCTAACCAAACTAGTTTATAAGCTCTGGAAGGCTCATCAGCCCCCACCTCTAAGCTTTTGCCTGTGCCACTTACCCGCTATTTTGGAATGAGCGAGAAAGACGCTTTATCTTTCCTTACCCTCCACAAACACTACCTTCGGAGCACCTGCTTTTCATATTAACCTATTAAAAGTTTTCTCTCACTGCCTGTTATGAAAAGTTGTTTATAAATATGTTTCTGTGTTAATTCCTAAACTTCTCTTTCCTCTCTCATAATTTACATGTTCCTTGAGGCTAACAACTAGGTCCTTCCCTTCATTTATAAGTACAAGGATCCAGAAACATTTTTCTCCTATGACAGTTCAATTGTATTATCTTTCAGTAGGAATAAAACCATAGGATTTCTCTTGGGGGAGGGGACACAATTGAGAAACAGATGCCATGTTCATTGTGGTACCTGTTTTTAGCCTGATACCTACCAAGAATCATAGTACTGATTTGTGGCAAAATACACATACCATGAAATTTACCATGCTGACCATGTTTAAGTGCACAGTTCCGTGGCATGAAGTACATTCACACTGTTGTGCAGTCATCACCACCACCAATCTCCAGAACTCTTTCTATCTTGCAAAACTGAAGCCCTGTATCCATTAAACATTAACTCTTCCAGTCCTCTCTTCTACCTCCAACCTCTGGCAACTAGCATTCTGCTTTCTGTCTCCATGAATTTGACCACTTTAGTTAACTCACGTAGCTGGATCATTCAGTATTCATCCTTCTGTGACTGGTGTACTGAACTCTGCATAATGTCCTCAAGGTTCATCCAGGCTGCAGCACGGGTCAGAACTTCCTTCCTTTTTAAGGCTGCATATTACTGATTTTTGAGAGGAAAAACAACCCTGCACATATGTCTTAACAGATTATTTATTAATGTCATTCTACACATTACATAAATACAGTCTATACACTAGAGTATCAAACATTGTTCCAGTAAGAAGTTCAAGAGTACATTTGGGGCTATCTTAAGAAATATGAATACTTTGGCTTTCGTTATTACATCAGATGAAGAAAACAATTCAAAGAACAGTTTCCATTTCCTGCTATGATTAAGAATAAAACCAAGTAGAAAAATAAGAGTGTATTAAAAAAAAAGATACTCAGGTACTTTTCAAAGGACTTATTCCCATTTTCTTCACTGCATACATACTCATACAAATTAGTAATCTACTATGAGAAGTGGTTCTTCACCTATATAAGGAACCTCAGTAAATATCTGTTGAATGAGTGAACAATCTATGGAAATGGATCTATTTTAATTTGTGCTTTTTTAAAAAAATTTTTTCAAGTAAGAGCAATAGTAAACATACTGAAGTTCTTGTTTGTCCAGATCATAAGTCTATGGAACAGTGATTGTTACAAACACTACCCATCATAGCTAACAATCAAATTAATGTGCATTTATCAACCTAGTAAGAAAAATTCTATCAAGTTGCAGAACTAATTCTAATGTAATAATTGATTTGGCTTTAATCACCTGCGACATCGTCAAGAAAGGGAAGCTGGTACTGCTAGGTTTGTAATTATCTCACTTATCAAAGAACTCCTGCCTTTGAGCCCTCACTCCCACCCAACCCCCACACACATCGAAACACTGCTAAAAAGAGCAGCTGCAGCAAATCTTCACCTTCTTGTTAACTTGGCTCTGAAAATGTATTTAGTAAGCTCCAAGTTCAGATGAGGGAACTTCCAAGCAGGAAAGAGTTCACTAGGGAGCGCCCACAAATGGAAATGAGTCCATGGGCCAGAGAGCAGAACACAGGTTTGTTCTTACAGCAAGCTCAACGGACACGTGATAAGACTCAGAGGTGTACACTCTTCCTCCCAATAAGCAGACCAAAGACAAACAAACAAAAAATACAAAAAACGAAAAACCAAGCTGAAAAGATCCTGTTAAATAGGATCCTATTTAAAAATTCTATTTAAAAGGATCTTTTCAGGAAAACCATAATTTTGATCCTTTTTCGAAGTTAAATTGTGCTAAATATTATACCTAACACAATTAAAAGATGAAGAAACCTAAAATGAAAGCTGCTGAGGTTACAAATAAGCAAATCTGTGGGCTTGGCCTAGATAAAAGAGCTAAAACAATTCCGAGAAGTCCCACCAGAAAGGTGGGTTTAAGAGCCGCTTCTCTGGGTCAGATGGAGCAGATGTGGTGGCCACGGAGCCATAACTGAGGAAGGCAAGGGCACACCGAGTATGTTGCTGCTCGCCTCTAAGGATGAGTGTACATGTATGGGGGCAACAGTGGGGGAGTGATTTAAACCTCAGTTCTCAGACTTTGTCTTAATTAAATAAAACACTGTTGGATAGTAGTGGAGATTCTAATTTCTAAAATATTGACCTTTGTCCAAAGTTTCTTTCACGATCAACTTTTTACAGGTAGTCCTAAATTACTACTCTTTATGTGCGTAAGTCTGAAGAGAAATCTTGGCTAACCTAGAAGTTTACCTTTACATAACCATCATCTCAATAGGTTTAACTCCTATTAAACAGATTATTATTCTGATACACCATGAAGTTAAAAAAGGTCCTCAGTAGCGCAAACCCAAAGCCTCAAACTACCTTAACTACGCCTTCACAGTATGGCTACTGAACTACCAACTAACGCAGCATTTCAACAAGCCCCAAAGTCAGCATCTTTAAGTCATGGTGGGGCCTCAATGACTATCCCACAATTCACAAACTGTCCCGATTCCTGGTGTCAAAGGGTTGTCAATATGTGAACCAGGAGAATTACCACAGACTTCCCCTTTCCAAGTCCAGAAGTTCCTCTAATCAAAAACAAAGAAACAACGAGCTAAAATTTCACCCCTTTACAATGTTCCAGCCAAATTAAGGTCACATTTAAAATATACATATCTGGAAACAAGAGTTGTTCAAAATGGGTTCAGGAAAAGCTGTACATCCTTCATATATTCCTACACAGAAAACTGTGTCTCAGATGTGAAGAAAAAACAAAACAAAACAAAAAAACCCCTGATGGGTTTTTACCTGCGAAATTACATCACCCGCAGAGCACAAAGGACGCACCATGGCCCGTGCCCAGAGCACTCACAAAACCCAGCAGCCTGGGGCTTCAGTTCTTAAAGGCTCCACATTTACTGGCTTTAGCAATGAACTCCTTTAGCAGAGGGCCATCCATTTGCCAAAATGCTGCAGTCTGTGTAACTTCTGTCAAATGATTGATGCAAAACTTAAAGCAGAATTCTTCTAAATCCTGGACACACACAACAAAAATAAAAAGAAGAGGCCTTTTTTTATTAACTTTGATCGAATCACTTCTTTCCAGACCCTTCATCCCAAATCTTTCACCCTCCCCTAGAAAAGATATTTGAGGCCAGAAACCTCAAACTAAGCAAACAAGTGACCATAGGTAGGTATCAGAAACACACACACTATTCAGTCAAAACATAGTGAAAGCAACGATTCCACTACCTCAAGTCTAACTCTCCAAAACGCACACCCATTCACACAGCCTGGGGGGCGGGAATCTTCTGCAAGGCTGCCACACGGTCTAGTCACACGCAGACCCTGGCTTCAGAAGCTGAAAGCACCCACCTGAAACTAAGACAATACTGTCGATTATTTTCAATAGTAATTAAAAACAAAGCTGAAAGCAACTTCAGTCCATCATATGTTTTACCACAGCCAAGAAGTTCGAGAAAAGAATGAAGATTTAGCTTAAGAAGATTTTAAGAAACAGAAAAGTGATAGACATGTTCTCAAGAGACACGTTAAAAAAGAAAAAAATTCCAAGAACCTTACATCCACTTTTCTGGTCTCCTAGATAGAACGCGTTCATTCTCCGAGCCACAAGGAATAACACACTACAACTCCCACCGACCTAATTTCTCAGAGTCAATCCAGAGAAGAATAGAGACTGGAATTTTCAGTCAAATGAAGTCACCAGCTACTGACGCTCAGAAGGAAGGAATATATATATATACAAGTGGTAAACCAGAACAGAACACCTTAAAAATCTATTTCTGCCAATGCTAATACAGCCTTTCATCCCCAGCAAAACTGCTACTATGTTTGCGCCCTTAAACACTGGAACATGTATTTATTAAATCAATCAGGTACCAGAATGTATACAAAGTCAAATATATAACAGCAAATCACACTGGAAGCTCTTATCACAAATACCTTGATTTTTTAACTTCGCCAGCTACACTGGAGGTCAACACTCAGGGTTCTATCACACCAGGAACTCAACAACATTTTAACGGCAGCGTCTCGGTTTCATGTTTCCAGCCACTGTGAAATGAGAAATTTTAGGCAGGGTGGGGAGGGGCCCACACAAACACAGAGACACATCCCTTTCTGCTCTCTCAGTGCAGACCCCTGCAAACAAATACCGCCTTCTTCTAAGGGTCCCTCTGTCCTGAGCTGAATGCCGTTCCCTTCCAGGCATATCACTTCTACTGTGTATCAGTCAGCTGCTGCCAAGGTTTTGTTTTCTAGATAATTCACGATGCTTTTTAAATTTTAGCACAATCTTTGCCATCAACGTTTTTTAATAAGAGAGTCCCAGTGGGCTGAAGTACAGCTGAACGTTCCGTGTCCTATAATAAACTAAAATGTTAAACTACATAAAACATTCCCTCTCACGTTACTATTAAAGAAAAAGCCCTACTCCTGGCATTACAACCCAATGATTAAGAAACAGCTTTAGGAACTGAATTATATTCCACAAGGAGATAAAAGTCATTTTAATCTTATTTATCAAAAATAGAAAACCAGTTTTTCTACATATAATTTAAGAAGAAATAACCAGTCATAAGGACAGAAAGTTCTTCAAACCATGCAATGTAGCAGATGAGGATCTGCAAATACTAACTTTTAATTATATAATTTCAAATTCAAAGAAGACTGCACTAAATTCTGCCCTTGTAAAACCTTATCACTTCCACAGTCTACAAATCTGGAATTCAAGCTCTTTAGAGTACACGTGAAAAAATGAGTTTATCCCGTTTACTGATTACACAGAGATTATCTTGGGTATGAACTTTAAGTACTTTTTACGTAGGTATACAGAGGGTGCCTCTAATTACAAATCACTTCACACATTTATGAAAACAGCTCGATCAAACTGCCTTCCCTTCCAACTAGTTTGAATTGGTGAGATATCTCAGTATTCAAAAAATGTTCTGCAGTTTCAAACATTAAAAGTTGAACTAGAGAATTCTTTTTTTTTTTTTTTAATTTTATTTATTTATTTGCAGAGATAGAGACAGCCAGCGAGAGAGGGAACTCAAGCAGGGGAGTGGGAGAGGAAGAAGCAGGCTCATAGCAGAGGAGCCTGATGTGGGGCTCGATCCCAGAACGCCGGGATCACGCCCTGAGCTGAAGGCAGACGCTTCACCACTGTGCCACCCACGCGCCCCAAAAGTTGAACTAGAGAATTCTGCAAATAATCTAAATCTGGGTTTTTAAATAAGTAATTGTTGTTTAATAACCAAATCTTCCTTAAGGCAGATCTATGCAAAAGGAAGCACTGAATGCACTTGGAAAGAGAGAAACTGTTTGCAAGTTCACCTGCATGAACCAGAGCGGCACAGCCAAGCAATTCACCTCGTAGCCAATGCCCTGAGCCAAGTTGCCTTTGATATGTAAATGAGATAAATATTTCTCTGATAATTCCTAAATATTTGAAGAACCTACATGATCTGTTCACCTTATTCTGAAAACAATCATATCTTCAATTCCCAGAAAAGAAACTCTTACCCAACTAGTAAGTTAACTGTAACAGGACAGCTGGGCTTTATATAAAACGTTTCCAAGAACAAGAAAGATCACCAGACCAGTGGATGGAAAAAAGTTCATAGTAGATTGAAAGCATCATCTTAAGGCCCAAAAATACAGAAGTGGGAGAGGGTGCAAAATCAGGGGCTCTAAAACGATATTCTTGGTAGTTTAGAAACTAAACCCTTTATTTATGACATTTTGTGGTGAAATTATTATAGAGCAGTTCTGAGGCAAATCAGATAAAATATCAGATTCGCTGTAATTAGCAAGAAAGCGCAAAATGCTGTTCTGAATAATTTATAAATTCATTCCAAATTTTTAAAATTATTCCAATAACTTATATATTCTGAAAATTACTTGCTTTTCCTTTAAACAGATTTTCTTTAGTAACAAAGTAAAACACAGACAACTGATGGTCTTAATATCCACATTTTTAAAAATGCTCCTGCAGCCTAAATGAACTTCTTAACCAGTCCTAAAACCCCCAAAGCTAAAATAACTGAATGCTAAGAATTCTATCGAAGGCCACTTGGCCAGGGTGAGACAGGATACCTATGTGTCACAAGCCCCCGTGAGACACACTCCAGCATTGCAAACCACACCTACTTCTGTCCAAATTTCTTGTTAAAGTAACAAAACCCCAAAACCGTAAGTTTAGAATTTATAGTACGTATCGGGTACAAAATATTCCAGATCAAAATGGTCTTTGATTTGGTTTCTTAGAATGTACTTAAATGTCTTACTACACACAGAACAAAATAAAAAAAGGTGCTTTGTCTCACTAACCAAAAAATATTTTATAGTCTACTGATCATGGAAAACTTTCAACTTTGGAAAGAAGAAAAAAATGTTGACCATCAGGCTTTAGCACAAAACTTTTCAATAGCAATATCCCAAACCAATTTTGGAATTAGAGTCCTCACCTCATATTTATGGCTTCCCACCGATAGCAAAATCTTAGCACATAAGTTGTTCAGCAAGTAGAGTTTTCTGGAAAGTGGTCTACTCTGGTTCCCAACTATTTCTCCTAATGTTCAGATATACATAAAGAACAAAAATTTCCTGAAAATAGTACAAATAGAAACATTTCAAAATTCATGTGATGAGCTACAGAACTATCTCGATCCAGTGTTTCATTCACACGTCCTCCCTTGATGGCAATGCGCATCAGGGTTTGTAGTAAACGAACACTGAAGAGCCCCTCTGCCAAGCGGTTCCTCAGTTCACGCTGGCAGAAGCTTGACGATGCACTCAGAGCACGAGGGCTCCGCAACAAGCAGCTTGCTTTAAAAAAAAAAAAAAATCTAACTATTGAGTCAATACATTTTTGTTGCTTTTATGTGTGTCTATTTGCTTCGAAATGATCTTGTCAAAGGGGGTATAGATGAACTGCAAGAACTTACAGAAAAGAGAAAAAAACGTGAGAAGCATGTAGTCTCCATCTTCCTACCATATGAACCACAGAATGAAGGAAAAGTCATCTGGTCTCCCTAAGTGGAGCTTCTGAAAGTCAAGTCAATTTTTTGGCAGTTAATTTCCAATCTGGCTTAACAGAAGCTTCCCATCAACTAATAAAGTGAGTGGGTTTTATTTTTATGTTCTAAACACTTTATTTATTTACTTCCTACATTCTATGTTATAGAATAACATTAAGGAAATACAATGTAAAAGTACATTAGTCAATTACAGAACTCCTATAAGAATCTTAAAAAAAAAAAAGCCTGGAAAGAAAGAGGTGGTTCTTTCTCTTTGTCTTCTACTTTCTAATTTTTCTACATTGAATCTAATATTTGTGGGGTTGCATTTTTTTTTTCCATTTTTTCAAAAGCACACCTTTGTGGTGAGCTAGTTTACATATACTTGTTCATTCACTTATTCAGCATACACTCCTGAGTGCCAAGCCAAACGCCCACACTGTGACAGACTCTAGGGAATCACATATATTTTCAGTCTCAAGGAAGGGACAGTATTTCATGTGTCTATACTTAGTACAAGAAAAATGAAAACTAGTAATAAAAAAAAAAAAATGACCAGCTGGCATGGGTAGAAGTGGCACAACGTTTTTTTCTGTGACTTTTTGGGGTAGGTTTTCGCTTAGTGAGAAACCAATTTGCAGCACCTAGAGCTGAGATGTTTGCCTCTGCCCGGACGATGCCGCCTGGTTTTAGTCAGCAACACTCTAATCCCAGAAACAGGGAACTCATTAGCAATGAAGAGGAGTAGGGAGAGACAGAGAGAAGATGTTAAAGTCAATTACCGAGTGGACAGAACAGGCATCGACCAATTTAAAATTACATCACTGGGTAGAATGCAACCTAAAGAAATAGCACTTCTAATAAAGAAGTTCATGGTGTCACAGAAAAGGTAGAAAAAAAATCTATACTTCCATTTCCTATTAGAAATAATTTACTTTGGGGGCGCCTGGGTAGCTCAGTCATTAAAGCGTCTGCCGTCGGCTCAGGGCGTGATCCCGGCGTTCCGGGATCGAGTCCCACATCGGGCTCCTCCGCTGGGAGCCTGCTTCTTCCTCTCCCACTCCCCCTCCTGTGTTCCCTCTCTCGCTGGCTGTCTCTCTGTCACATAAATAAATAAAATCTTTAAAAAAAAAAAAAAAAGAGAGAAATAATTTACTTTGATCATCACTCCAGCTGTTGCCAAGCCACAGAGAAAGTCAGCTATTTGACCTTATCAAATATTTATAATCTCAAATAAAAATAGGATGCATTTTGAAAATTTAAGACATAATGGCCCATTTTGATCCCTAAGCGCGATAAAGATGACGTCTGCCTTCCACGCCACCGCCAAGGCCACGGTTAGAGATCTCTGCGGGGGTTTAGTAACTCCCCGGATACCAGGGACTCTGCCTCGTCAAATGATGACAAAATACCTCTAAGAATGGGCTAATTGTGTCACTAAAGGTGCACGCTTTAGCTGGACACCTTGACCTCCAAAGCAATTACTCTCTACCTTTAATTCTCTATGAATTTATAAAACCAACCAGCCCAGCCTTAAATCCGCTAATCACCCTAACGCACCGTCAGGTGGTACCACGTTCAGTCAGCTCAACAGACCTCCGTGTCCCAGTCCCTGCTCCGTGGCAGGCACTTCAGGTACAGAGATGAGCGAGAAACGGTTTCTGCTGACGAGCCGCTTACAATCTGATGACACTTTGGTTCTTAACTTAAAGAAAATACACTAAACACAAAATTTCAGGTTCCCCAAAGCCCATTCGTTCATAGGTTCTCTAGAGAGCCACAAATCCTAGATGAAGAATTCAATCCAGTGCAAAACCAACCATTCACAACCAAACACACAAACAAAAAGGAGCCCAGAGCAAGTTCTTCACACATGAATGAGTAACAATTAGACAAAGAATTTCAAAGTGTACACAGATATGAATCATACAGCATCCTTGGCTTACAACAGGGCAGAGTTAGGGAGACGGCAAAGTGGGTCTTGAAAAAAATACAGATGCTGACCTTGAGAAACACCTGAAACTACAATATGGCATCAGTCCAACTGGGCAGGAGACTTTTTATTCCAACTCGCCCGCAGTACAGCTGCTTGGATTTCAGTTTCTTAGTTAAAAATCACAGTAGAAGAACAACCATTTTTGAAACTACGAACACAGAATAAACAAGCAAGGCCAGCTTTCACTGTTTAGGGATCAGTCAGTTCACTGATTCCCTAGATAGTAGTGAAATTACTCCTGTTCCTTGTCTCACGCAAGAAAAGCAGGTGGCAGACCACGGGGAGTTGGACAGGGTGGTCTCTGTTATTTCACGTTACCTCTGCGTCATATCTGACTGCAGCAGAGAACAGTGAAAAGGCATTCTCCACAGTAATTCCACGCTTGATAATGTGCTGACAAAGCTTTCTCAGTCGGTTTTCACAGTAAGACGTCGCCAAATCCAAAAGACCTGAAAGCAAAAAGTGTGGAAGGTTTAATCAAGTTTACAATAATTTCCCATAATTTATAAACACACATATTTCATTTTGGTGAAAAGAGGTATGTAGAGAAAATCAACAGAAGTTTCTTAGTGCATAATACTCTAAATTTTATTACATAACCCGCCTTTTTCACTCCCTATCTCCCCCATCCCAAAACAGACCTCACCTACACTCACTCTATACGTCTTCTACAGTACAAAGAAAGGGGAGCAAACAGAACTCCCCCCCATTGTGTTTCCAAGGTGATATAGTCAATGCATTAGCAATGCATTTAATATGCATTCAGTATTAACAGACGAACAGAAGTACACAGTCATAAATAAACTTGTGTCCACAATTATTAACACAACACTATTTTTCAAGACATTTACTTCAACTACTGTCTAAAAACCAATCAACTTGACGCGTTTACGCTGCGGAGCCGTAAGGACGCGATGCAGAGTCTGGGACACACGGGGTGTGGGACTCGCGGGGTGTGGGACACGCAGGAGGCCGGGCCACGGCTGCCATACCTATAGCGTCTTCAGGCGGCAGGTCCACGGCATCGGTGTAGAGGTACTGGAGAAAGGCACGGTACACTGGGTAAGAAAACTGGTCTATTTCTATCACCTCCTTCATATCCTCGTTCCAGTAAGACTGGAACATGGACCGAAAGTGCTCACACCTAAACAGAACATGGAAAGTGACCTAATGAAGGTGCGGGCAACAGGGAAACATCACAGGTCTCCCCAGCTACTCCCATCCTTGGGCCCGCGCGCACCAGGATCACGGCTCTCCAGCTAGCGTGGGCTTTCACATTCTCCTTCTGCATATGTTCACTTTCATTTTCTGATGACTATTTCTCATTAAATATTAAGAATTAAGAATCCACTGTCTCCATTTGACAGTCCTCGCTCAGATCAAGTATTCTGGTCGTTTTTCTTAAACGGTGTTGTAGAGAAATGCATTTTAAACCATGAAATTAAAAGACATTCAGAAATGAGAGTTCAAATCTTTGACTATGTATCAGCATCATTCAAATAATTTATGTGGTTTTTAATTTTCATGTAATCAGCATATTCTTAAAATGGCTTTAAATGCTAACTGGATTACATTTAGGCTGATTATTATCCCATTACCTTACATGATAATTTTCCTTCTTTTCTGACACATCTTCAAAACAGCCATCAGTCCTATTTTGTTCCTTTGCTTTGACCTGCTCCCCTTCTAATCTTCCCAAGCCTGTTACCAACTTACTTACAAAACACATTCACCAGGAGTCACAGATTNTGAAAAAAAAAAAAAAAAAAACACAACACCTAAGTGGGTCTTTTTATGTTGTATTTGCATGTAAAAAGCCACCTGTATGAGGAACTGATTTCTAAATACTGGGTTTTCTTAAGTATGGAATATACCAGTTTTAAAAGCCATCTTTTCAAATCCTTTTAAAATGAGATACGGTGCAAATAAACAGAATATTTTCAAAATCCATTCACAACTAAAAATGGTTCCACCTACATAAGACATGACTTCATCTGAGAAGTAAAAAGAAATAGTTGTCTAGGCAAGGAATGACAAATTAAATGGGATAATTAAATGAAAGGAGTAGACTGGCTGACCACAGTTCACAGAAAGGAACATTTCCAGTTCACCTTTTAATACTTTGGTTCAAATATTTAATCTCAGTAATGACTGACATATGGCTTTTGGTTCCCTTAAAACGTGTTATTTTGTAAAAAGGTTTTCAATTAAATTTCAAAAGGGACTTGTAAACGGCCAGTTTAACTCACTTCATGTGCCTCTCTCTCCATAAGGACAGCCTCAGGGAGCAAGAGTCCAAACCGTTATTAACAAATACAATCCTGCCATCTACTCAATCTAAAAAACATTCCTTTAGTTGGGAATTAGATGTCCCTCAGGGCCACAGGTTCACCATTCCTGACCATGAGAGCTTTTGGCTTGGGGAAAAAGGAATCTTTAAGTGTAAAAGAGGACATACACACTTTTCACTAACAAACTTCAGTATTTTTTAAAGCATGTAAATAAATTTGTCAATGGAAATAAATATGCACAAGATCCTCATTTAAAACACAATATAGACAGGGCACCTGGGTGGCTCAGTCTGACTCCTGATTTTGGCTCAGGGTCGTGGGATCGAGTCCCGCATCACCCAGTGTGGAGTGGGTTTGGGATTCTCTCTGCCTGTCTCTGCCCCTCCTCCTCCCACCTCCAGCTCAGAGCACGTGTGCGCTCCTTCTCTTACAAAAAAGGAAAAAAATCTCAACACAATACAAATATTTACACTACCACATTATGCCTTTCCAAAAAGGCACATGAGTGTGCATACATACACACATGCAAAACTCTTCAGTAATGCACGGATCCCATTCACAAAAATATTACGTTGCACCATTTCTCTCTACTGTCAAGACTATTCCTTATCAGTCCCCATTTTGTGGACCAACCAAAAATTGGAGACGGTGAAAAAGAAAGTAAGGTTATTGATGTCTCTAAGCTGATGCAAAAATACCTGATTTTCAAAACAGCTTTATGGACATGGATATATTTCCCATCAATTCGAAACTTCAGATCAGCAGTTTCTGGACTATCAAATTCTTTCTTCAGTGATTCAGCAACTGTTAAAAAGTCTTCATGCTCTGAAGGCAACAAACATATCATTAATACAAAAAGTTCAGGAAACGTGCTAGAGATATGAAAGACTTGGATCAAGACTCACATCGGGCTCCCTGCTCAGTGGGGAGTCTGCTTCTCCCTCTCCCTTTGCCCCTCCCCCCTGCTTGTGCTCTCTCACGTGCGTGCTCTCTCTCAAATAAATAGATCTTTAAAATGTATATTTTTTAAAAAAAGAAAAAGTTATAGGCAATCCATTACTATATAATTACTTACTTAAAATCTTAGTGGTTCTCTTTGAGGACTAAGAATTTATCAATTTTCCCTGACTGAAACACCAAGAACACCTCTGCTCTGCTGTGGGGTAGTTTCGAGGGCTTGGTAAATTCAACTGAAGGAGTGTCAAGAAACAAATTTACCAGTAACCAGTTACCAGGTTAACGCTACGCACCTGGGTATGTGGAATCTCAACATCCCTCTTAATCCTAAAAATTAACGTGCAAACAATAATCCTTACCTGCTATCCAAAAACAGAGCAAACTGACTTAGTAAGTACACTCAAAGGGAACAGTTTTACAAAAACCTGATCACATTGCCCAATAAGAACTGCTGGTATGATCATTTGTAAGTAGAACTGTGTCCTCACGAAGAAAAGTAAAGGCACTTGTACAAACTAGGTAACACTTTTCTGTGCTGTATATGCACGGACAAAGGAAAACAATGAGACAGCTGACAGAAAAACAAAAAAAAACAAAACTCCAGAGTCACTGGCAATGAACGCAGGAGCTGTGAACACAGGCGACGGGTTTCGACAGCCCGTAGGGTGAGGGGCGCTGTGTCTCAGCGGCCTGCTGCTCTTGGAGGCACATCTGCTAAAACCGACACGGAGACTTAACAAAGAGCTAACCCACGAGCTTTACTATCAGAATCTCCCTAGGAAATGGCATGTGCCCAAGCCCTCCCCCGAGCTCCCACAATGCAGAGCTCTCTTGGCTATGAAGGAAAGAGGACAATCACTCAAATATCAGGCTTTCCCTGACCCTATAACCTGGATCCCGGGCAAATAAAAGAAAGGAAGTGACTAAGATGGGCACGGAGACCAGGGATCGAGACCCCCCCCCCCATTCACAAAATAGTTTCGTATCACTGCCTCCATTTCTGCATCAGTCCTAAGGCTTGAAATCGACCCCCCCACCCCGCCCGGCACCTTGGTTTCTGGCAACAAGTACAATACCTCCTTTCAGAGAAGTATTCTTCAGAAGTGTTTCTTCACCACCTGACTTTCTAACACTCAGCTGAGAGGGTAAACTGAGAGGTAAAAAACTCTGACTTTTAGTGGGTAGATGGGAAAGAAGTCGTCTAGGAGATATACTGAACGATCTTATCTTTTCCAACCTTAACGTTAAAAAATGTTACAACTTCTACTCTGAAAAAGACATCTCTTCAGGATTAGGATTTTGAGAGGCAAGTACCGGGAGAAGCCTTTCAGAAACAGGTCCAGTAAGTCGCACACGGGGTTCTGAAGATAGACAGTGTTTGGTTGTGCACGCTACACAAAAGCGTGATTATGGCCAAATAGTCCCATTCTGTAAACTAATTTTTTTCAAATCACAACATTCACTGAAAAAAAAAATATTGTAGGCGCACCAGGGTGGCTCAGTTAAGTGTCCAACTCTCGATTTCGGCTCAGGTCATGATCTTGGGGTCATGAGATCGAGCCCCGAGTCAGGCTCTGTGATGGGTATGGAACCTGCTTGAGATTCTCTCTCTCTCTCCCCCTCTGCCCCCCCAACCCTCCACACACTCTCTCTCTTAAAAAAAAAAAATACATATATATTGTATTATATAGTTAAAGAACCTGGAAATGTTCGACTTATTTCACTTTACTTTTTAAAAAAATTTTTTTGAGATTTATTTGGGGGGGAGAGAGAGAAAGCATGAGGGGGGAGGGGCAGAGGGAGAGGTAGAAGTAGACTCCCCACTGAGCAGGGAGCCCGACTTGGGGCTCCATCCCAGGACCCCAGGATGACAATCTGAGCTGAAGGCAGATGCTTAACTGACGGAACCACCCAGGCACCCCATCGACTTATTTCACTTTAAATAGAGCAGTAACTTAACTCTCCCTAAACTTACTCGTGCCCCCATGACCATAGAGACTGGTCACCCGATGATGGGACAGCCACAGCGAGCTGTCTGACATGCCTGAGCATGACATGTATGACAAGATTGGCCTTCAATATCAATTGCTAAAACCACCCAAACCCCATAGCAGATAAGAGCTACATTAACCTTCAAGGACAAGGCCAGCATGACCCACTTATTCCCTACACATATAAAGAACTTAGAACACATCAGCAAAAATGGCAGAAATGAACAAGAAATAAAAGAAAAAGAGATTAAACTCATCTTGTTGATGGCTACTCAGCTTTATGACACCTTTCTGTTTTCCATCAATGGACTCTTGAAGACGACAATGTTCAGAAAAAGGGACAGATTATATAACCAAAGATCACCCTCAATTACACTACCCTCTATAATACCTTGGTTTTTATGCCCTTCTGGAATAAAAATATTTGAGATTGGTTGAAAGAAAAAGAAAGAAAGTGGAATTAACAAGTCACCCTAAAAATCACAAGTTTTTCACTTTTTTAAAGCTCATTTTTGGTTCATACTGAATTACGTAATAAATTTAGTAGGACAAAAGCACTTAGAAACAGGTTACTCAAACAAAGATCTGTACACAAATGTTTATAACAACACTATTCAAAGGTGGAAACCATCCATATATCCATAACGGATGCATGGAAAAACAAAACGTGGTCTCCACAGACAACGGAATCTCATTCAGCCATACAAATGAAGTAGTGATGTGCCCTACAACATGGGGAGCTTCAGAAACATTAACAGAAGAAGCTAGACCCAAAAGGCCACACATCGTATGATTCCATTTATAGGAAATATCCAGAACAGGTAAATCCCTAGAAACTGAAAGCAAAGATGTGACTGCCAGGGAAGGGGGAAGGGAGAGGGGAGTGACTGCACAACAGGTACGGGGGTTTCTTTCAGGGCGATGGAAATGTCTTAGAACTTGATATAAATGGCGGCTGCACAACACTGGGGACGTACTGAATGCCTCTGAGTTGTACACTTTCGAATAGTTAACTTTATGGACACAAATCTCACCTCAATTAAAATGAAAGCACTAAAGGGGAGAAAACAGTAAGTCCCTATAATTATTACATTAATAAATCTTGTTATGCAAATCTATTTTGAGGAAAGGAATTAAAGTTACTGGAGAATAAAACATTCTAGAACCTGAAAGAGCCCACAACCAGCAAATACAGAAATAGAAATGGAGCGGTCAGTTGCTAGTCCCACTCTTCCCGGGCAGAAGGAGCCCTGAGCTTTCTCACCCACGGACAGGAGGCGCCACGAGACGGCTGGCGTGGCGAAGCAGGCGAACACGTCATCCGTGCAAGAGAAGTGGGTGAGGTGGGGCAGGACCACCGACTGGCCCCGGCACTGGCCCCACATGTACACGTGCCCGCCCTGGGTCTTGGCCGCTGACGTGTGCGCGGAGTGGCAGGCCGCGATCTCTACGACCCTGAAAAGTGTTCAGAAAAACATATGTCATTTCTTTATCACAGAGGCCGACAGCACACCACACAAGGTAGATAAAGGGGTCATGCTTACAACACCACAAAAAACAGCCCAAGATTGAGGGATATTAGTGATCAGATCATAAGAACAAAACTGTAAGACCACAAGAGTATTGTGTTTTTCCCTTGCTTGTTGCCCCGCTTCTCATCCTAACCTCATTTTAAATTAGGATAAATAACACATGCTGTTGAGGACAACTTGGGAAAAGGAACTAGAAACCAAAGTAGACGAGGAAAGTGGACAGAGGCAAAATGTCCTGACATTTCCAGGGGGCTTAGACAGTAGCAAAAAAAAAAAACCAAACAGTGTCTTCAGTATATCATTTCCTTGATGCAACGTTTTCTCTCACTCCCTAAATTAGTACTGGCCTGGGGGTAATGCACTCTGAACGTCCTAATCCAAATGGACATCAAGCTAAACTTCTATTTCTCAGTATGCTTCCTAGGCAAGGTCCCACAATCAGAAATCAACCCTCTAAAACTTAGTGGGTAAGGACTCACAATTTGGCTGAACAAAGCATCTATTCCAGTAACACACATTAAATCAAATCAATATTAAACAGATAATGTCCTTTTAAGAGATTTTATTTATTTAGAAGTTGTCTTAGTTGGCTCAAAGGAAAAGTCAGTACTACATCTGAATTTCTACATGGCGACAGACCCTATTTTACTTCCCTACTAGACGGGCCGCAAGAAGGCTGTAAGAATTAAACCAAGACGCATTAATGCCTATCAATCACAGGAGGTCATTTAGAAAGGTCACTCTGGCTGCTACTCAAACTCTTGTTCAAAATGACGATGTTAAGTTACAAAAGTCAAACCCCACAGCTCAGCACAGAGTCCCAAGTCCAAAACCACACACACAACCCCAAGACACGGTATAGCCCAGTTACCTTTCTTTCTCCACCATGATGTGGGCCGGGCTTAGCAGGTTATTTTTATTGCCAGTTCCCAGCTGCCCATACGTGTTAGCTCCCCAGGCATAGAGCAAGCCCTCATCTGTTAGTGCTAGAGTGTGTGCATAGCCGCAGACAATCTGCAAGTAAATTTAAATGGTTACCATCAACAGGAAAACAGGAAGGGCAGGAAAAACATCTACTTAAAGATCACAGCCAGCTTCTGCAGAATACCAATTCATCGTCAGGTATGGACTGACATTCTCTGGAACATTGAAAAAGCGTTAGAAAAGCCCAATTGAGACTACTAGATTTTTCCAATTGCTTTTCTTTTACTTGTCAAGACTGATGTGTCACCACCATGGTGTTCCTTCCCGTCATGGGAATTTAGGGAAGATGAAATTATATCCATGGAAGATGAAGGCACACAGTATTGTTTGAAAAGATGTACTGCAGAGTAAATCGCCAATGTTTCTCCAAGTCAGAGCAGGGGAGCTGAGGGGAGCAGCAGCGGGGCGAGCCCACCACACGTACCTGGTTCACACATACGCTGTGCAAAGCCGCCACTCGCACAGGGGTCAGCTGATTGCCATTGTTTCCCAAGCCCAGCTGACCATTGCCATTGTAACCCCAGCCGTATACCTTAGAGAGAGAAAGGGAGAGAACAGGCTTTTAAAATTGTAAGAGGAAGATGTAAAAATGCAGTGCATCTAAGCAAATCAAGTACTTTCCCACTTCCAACACCCACATTCTACCCCATGTGCTCCCACAAGGGATCTCCAAACAGAAGCTGTTTTGGGGGTAGGGACGACAGACTTGAGTTCCTACTCCATAACTTACTGTTTGGACGGCCTTGGGGCAAGTCATTTATTCTTGTTTTATACAGGGGAGGCTGATGCTCACTAACAATTATGAAGCACCTCTTACATGTCAGGACATGCTAAAAGGTACTAGGAATAAGTTTTTGGTCGCAGTTTAACAGGAGAGATGGACACTTGCGAACTTTCTGCAGTCAGGCGGCGAGTGCTATTCTAGAGATACAATCAAGGCACCTTGTACAAGAGCAGAAAAGAGAAAGGACGTAGGCACAGAAAGAGCAGAGAAGAGAAAGGACGTAGGCATAGAAAGAAAGTTTAGGAAAGACTTTCGGAAAGCAGATTTGAGCAGAGAAAAACAGTAGTGAAGGTATTCCAGGGAGAGGGCACAGAATGTGCTGGAGGCAGGTTCTGAAAACGAGTGAGCGGGCCTGGCAGGACGCGTCCAGCACAGCGGCAGGGTGAAAGACTAGAAGGAAAAGCAAAGGCGAAGGGGACGAAGGGCCAAAACACATACTAGGGAAAGCAGAATGCGTCTATGGGTCTTCCACCAAAATATTTCACACATCTTGGAAAGACTGCGCTGGCTGCACATAAAGGGGACTGGACTATGCGAGACTAGAGGCGGGACAGCCATTCAGGAGATACGTGTGACTCTCGTCAGCCCACAGATGAGCTCTGCTGAGGGTCTAAACTAAGGCAACGACAGTGGGACCCAGATAGAAGGAACAGACAGGAAAGAGGTTAAGAAAAGGACATAAGAGAATGTGGTGACCCCTTCGCTCCCTGGAGAGGGGAGGCATCAGCTGAAAGTAGCAGAGCTGGACAGAGGTTTGCCAGCAGTGGTAAAGCTTTAGAATGGCAAGTGTGGGACACAGGAGAAAGCACTGACTAGGAACAGACTAAAGGTCTGGTCAAATGAGAAATCTGAAATGTCTGGTGGCACCATGGCAATGCAGGGCAAACAGATGGCTGGGGCTTTTCAGGGCAATGTGACAGACAGGGAAGGGGGACAGAGAATTTAGGGTACTAGCAAAAGATGGTCAAAAGCACTTTCCATATTATCAGTGCAACAGGTTCGACTTTCTGCAGAGAAATTTAGCTACAGCTATCAAAAATTTTAATGGCATACCCTCTTACCCAGAAATCTTATTCCTGTGAACTTTTTCTACAGAATACTTACAGAAGTGTACAGAGATACACAGTAACACAGAAAGTCAGTGCTACAATGTTTATAACAGCAACAATTTAGAAACATTTGAAATTTCCATTAGTAGAGGTCTGGGTGTGGGTCATCCAATACGCAGAAGGAAGCAGCCATTATAATGGGAAGCAGCTATAAATGGTCTGATAATAGATTCAGCTACACATTTGTGTTGTTAGCAGGAAAGTTGCAGAATAGCAGAGAAAAGCAGTATCTATAATATTCCCATTTTTTATAAAAGATAATTATATTCACCCATACAGAATTGTTTATAGAGAAAACACCAAAGGGATATACATCAAACTATTAACAACACTGAAGAAAAGGTACTCACCTTTTACTTCATGTGTTTTATTTCCTTTTGTTTGTGAAAATAACCACATAATAATAATTTTTAAATTTATGCTTAAAAATAAAGGAAGGGGCGCCTGGGTGGCACAGTGGTTGGGCGTCTGCCTTCGGCTCAGGGCATGATCCCAGCGTTATGGGATCGAGCCCCACATCAGGCTCCTCTGCTATGAGCCTGCTTCTTCCTCTCCCACTCCCCCTGCTTGTGTTCCCTCTCTCGCTGGCTGTCTCTATCTCTGTCAAATAAATAAAATCTTTAAAAAATAATAAAAATAAAGGAAAAGAAAAGAATACTGAGGTGGAGGATGTCTAGTGACTATCCCAAGAAATTCTGAAATCATCCCAGATGACATCAGGATTGATTCAAAAGTAAGTTAACACTTCTGGTGAACATGGTGTGAGGAACAGACTCATCAAATCGCTATGCTGTACACCTGAAACTACTGTAAAATTGTGCGTCAACTACTTCAATTAAAAAAACAACAAAACAAACAAACAAAAAGCTCATATATACAGAGAACAGACTGGTGGTTTCCAGAGGCGGGGGCTGGAGAGCATGGGCAAAATGGGTAAAGGGGGGGCCAAAAGGTACAAACTTCCAGTTATAAAATAAGTAAGTCATGGGGATGTAATGTACAACATGGTGACTATAATTATACTGTACTGCATATCTGAAAGCTGCTGAGAGAATAATCTTAATTCTCATCACAAAACAAGAACTACGTAGTGACAGATATTAACTAGATTTACCATGGTGATCTTTAACTATATACAAATGTTGAATCATTACGTTGTACACCTGAAACAAAGTGTACACCAATTACGCCTCAATAAAAATAATTAAAAAAAATAAGTTAACATAGGTGAGTATTCAGAAAACTCCAAAGCACTCTAGCACCACGATGCATAACCCACACATCTGTATCCAAAGACTTATCTTTGTGGGGCGCCTGGGTGGCTCAGTCAAACGTCAGCTCAGGTCATGATCTCAGGGTCCTGGGATCGAGCCCCACGTGGGGCTCCCTGCTTAGCAGGGGAGTCTGCTTCACCCTCTCCTTCTGCCCCTCCCCCGCTTGTGCTCTCACAGGATCTCACTCTCTCACTCTCTCTCTCAAATGAATAAAATCTTAAAAAAAATTACTTCAAAGACATATTTTCGCATAATTTTTCTCCACTAAGACATTTATAGATTGGTAACAGGCCTATTTAAGTAGAAGTCACAGCCAGAATAAATGTATAGAAACAGTCATCAGCTCAAAGGTAACCGTGGTGAAGGGTCACTAAAAGTTGAGTTTTTAAAAGTAGCCAATAACAATTAGGACAAAAAATTCTGCTTCTGTAAGATGCAGGAGTACTGGAGTCGGTCACTGCTTACAAACAGCCGACTTTAAAGAGTGCACACTTGATTCTTTCATTGGATGAGTGAGATAGTATCAGGTTCTTCATTACATTAAGTCACAACACCTGTGGACATTAGACTATTTGGGTCTCACAAAAAAATAAAATTTAGACATATTAGTATCCTTACTTGCAGATAAATCTTGGAATTTAAAAATTCACACTGAGGAGCAAACACCGTCTGGATACTCCTCAATCAGTAACCAGTTAACTATCAATGAAACCATCAAAACAAAGCACCTTTCCTTCCATGATCTCATACGTGCTCCTCGTGAGGAACGTGGTATTTCACCGAGGGAGGAGATGAGGATGGGGGCAGAGTGCAGGGACAGCTCACCTCCCCATTGTCCAGAACAGCCATGGACGAGGTCTGACCACAAGCAATGCCAACTACCCTCTTAATATGTAAACAGTTTGTGACTTTTCGAGGAGTTGGTTGATTTGTTGTAGATCCTGATCCCACTTGGCCACAGTTGTTATAGCCCCAAGCAAACACCTACACAAGACAAGGGAAAAAGAACGAATTACTAGTAATAGGGAGAAAATTCTACCTCTAACACACATCAATACTCATGAAATAAAAATAAATTCACTTAATGAATATTTACAGTGTGCTACATGGCTCTACATGCTTTCCAGGCACTAACTTCTTTAATTTTCAGAGTAATCCTGTACGGTGACCCTGGGCAGATGCTATTATCACCTGCATATTATATATGGAAATGGAAAACAGGTTAGGTGGCTCACGTGAGGTTCCACACCAATAAGCAGTAAACGTAGAACGTGAACCCAAGAAGCGTAGCTGTGCTCTTAACCACTACACTCTGCTGCTTCTCTATTTATGACAGCCATATGTGACTTTTCAATCTCGCATCAATAGGAAATAAGGCATATACCACACAGGTAGCAGTGATAGGAAAAATCTGCTTAACTCTTTGGGCACAGATACTCTTTTTCCCTTCATGGAAAGCTTTCAAAGCCATACAATGCTTCTCCCTGTCTTACTGATCGCCAGTACCCAGTATTACATAACCTTTCCTGATGACTCACAATCATCATGATTATAATTATCAATCACAGTTACAGGTCATAACACAGTAAGGCTCACAAGTACCAAAGAGGTGTCTGTCCCTACGGAAATGACACCAGGTGGTCAGGCTATTCTTGGCACTGTTTTCTATGAGTTCTCATTTGCTGTCTGTCAGCTCCAAGCAGCTCCCCTCTTCAAATGCCTCCCGTGCACTTTTGGCCTGTAATTTGCCATAGTGTGAAAACCAGATTTCTAAAGAGACACAAATAAATCTCTAAGCTAGTTAAAATCTAGTAACAAAGATGAAAAACAAAAGAAAAAATTCACTTCAAGTTAATTACCAAGTAGGCCTATCAAATAAGAGTGTGACCAGAGAAAAGAATTAGCGGAGGGTGGATGCTGGCAGCCAGGAAAGAGCTTCCTCCAACACCAGGAGAATTTCTAAGGACGCCCACCCCTTTCATTTGCCCGCAGGCGGTGGTCCTCCCACATCCTGAGGTCTGGCTTCCACAGTTCCCTCCTCTGTCAGCACTTCCTATCTCAGCTCGCATGTCTGATGCTGCCCAAGGCCACAGGAGCAACACCCACGGCTGGCGCCTTGAAAGGACGCGCACTACAGGTTCGTGTCACAGCTACAGAAGAGATGACCTGCAACACCTCCTGACAGTCGGTTCACAGGAATATCTAGAATAATTATGCAAATATTTAGCATAACTATCCAAAGTAGCATATGCTTACAGTTAAAGTAAACCAAGAATCCAAGCTGTGCAAATTAGGGGATTCTAATTTTAACAATCATTCTTCTGGCACTTCTCAAGTATCCCAAGCTCCCTTGCAATGCAGCCGCCTTTTATTCAAAAATGAGAACTGGGGTTCCGATAATCAAAAGCAGACTAGCAAACCGTGGATTCGGGGCATAAGACCTGGGTGCTAGGCCTAGCTCCAGCACATCCCAGCCATGAAAACTTGATCTCCCTCAGCTTCCCTGGTTTCTGCACCCATAACCTGCCCCGCATAATAAAATCGCTGTTAACAGCACTGAGGGATTTTAAACAGGAGAACAGTATGATCTGTGTTTTAGAAATTGCAGGGAGTAGGAGCGCCTGGGTGATGCAGTTGGGCATCCGACCCTTGGTTTCAGCTTGGGTCGTGACCTCGGGGTCATGAGATTGAGCCCCACATCGGGCTTGCTCGGTGTGGAGTCTGCTTGAGATGTTCTCTCCTCCCTCTGCCCCTCTCACTCATGCGCTAAAATAAATAGATAAATATTTTTAAAAATATCAGAAAGGTAATACTTAACAGACCAATTAAAAAGGAATGGAATAAAAGAGACCATGGCAATAGCCCAGGTAGACAGCAAGGTCTAACCTAAGGATATAGAGATGAAGAGAAAATGAGAGAAAATGAGACAAAAGATTAGAACACAGAATCAATATGACGAGCAAACTTTAAGACAAGCATGGAACGCGGGGGTGAACAAGCGGTACAGAACCTACTGGAATGTCGGTAAAGTTATTTTCTATGACATCATCACATTTACGAACAAACGAAACAGACCTTAATGGATGGGGTAGTTAAAAAAAAAACTAAAGTACAGAACACAGTCATACACATCTGGTTTGTAGTCTCAGCAAAGAGCAGGAGACTCAAGTACCTTAAGGCTGAAGTTTACTGTCATCGAAAGAGTGGTCCCGATCACACAGGTTATGTTAGGAAAAAAGCGTGTTCCCACATGTTTTTAGTTGTTGCACAGAGGGCTACTATGTTTACACTATCCCAGATGTACATATGGTCATTATTTTTTTCAAAGGCACTTTCACAATAGCCAAAGGTGCGAACAACCCCAATATCCATTAGTGGAAACACGGATAAACAAACCCTGGCATATACTCAATGGAATGCTATTCGGCCTTAAGAAGGAGAGAAATTTCTAACACGTGCTCCAACACGGATGAACCTTGACAACATTACGCTCCGTGAAATAAGGCAGTCATAACAGGACGAACACTGCATGATTCCACTCATACAAGCTATCTAGAGTAGTCACACTCGTGGAGACAGAATGGTGGTTGCCAGGGGCTGGAAGGGAGATAGAGAGTTATTGTTTGGTAGATACAGTTTCAGCTTTGTAAGATAAAGAGCGTTCTGTGGATGGATGGTGATGATGGCTGCATAACAATGTGAATACACTTAATGTCACTGAACTGACATTCACTAGCTCACATGGATATAAAAATATATGCACATATTTTATACATATCAAATTTGCCATCCTAACCATTTTAAGTGGTTAAAGAGACCACAGCAACAGTCCAGGCACATGATAAAATGGTTGCAGGAAGTGGTTCTCACACATCCTAAGGTCTGGCTTCCATATTTCTTAAAAATGACTAGAACGGCAATTTTATATCATGTGTATTTTACCACAATTTAAAAGTAAAGAATAAAAGCAGGGCACTTACCTCTCCATCAGCTGCCAGAGCCATTGAATGATGTGAGCCACAAGCTACTTCAACCACTTGCTTGATCAAGAGATTGGTACAGACTTGGATGGGAGCAATGCCTTGGTTGGTCGTCCCATTCCCAAGCTGGCTATATCCATTGTGGCCCCAGGCATAAACAACTCCATCTATACAAGATGGCCACACACAAAGAATCAACTCCAAGAAGGAATGGTAACCCCTGTACTTTCTTCCCCAGACTTTGCACAACTTATTCTCCAACCTTCATTTCTTCCACACTGTCTTCTCCTCTCTATAAAGTAACCACTGATGAAGGGTAAGGGAAAGAGGGACAGATGAGGAAACAAGATAGACAAATGTAAAATCATTCAAGAAAGGACTTGACACTATCATGGAAAGAAGATCAGCTTGATGGTCAAAAGTCAGTTTGTATATATAAAAATTAGACTGTCTGAACACACTGATTCATCTCAGTTGTTCCTGTGGCAGGTACCAAGCAAAAGGCAAAAGATGTAAGAAAGCTCAGCACTATTTTACCAAATACCAAGTCTCAGGGAACCACTGAGGTGTGTGTGTGTGAGACTCTCTCACAAAGTACAGAGGAAAGAGGTATACTTTTTGTATATATATTACACACAAAATCCAAGAGCTTCCCTCAAGCAGACTATTATTGGCATAACATCCAGCTCAATGTTTCTCTAATGACTTTATCTTTTTGGGATTCTGAGGTAACTTCTCTGTTTTCCTCTCTAGAAGTACCACCGTTTTGTGCATTTCCTCCTATAGCATGCCTACGTGTCAAGAGCAGAGATCTCCATGTTACACACTCTTCTCATGTCTTTCCCACGGTCATAAAACATCCTGACCTATTAAAGACAATCTAGACCTGGAAACAATGATATCCAAGAGCAAGAGCAAGGGCAGAAATACAAGTGTTACTGTCAGGCTGCTAACTTGCTGAAATGGTCCCTAAGCAACCAGGGGAAAGGGACTCATAACTAAGTAGGTCTCTGATGATCTAATCTAGAGTCTAATCTTGTGTTTCTCACTAGAGGTCTTCCTTATTACAGAAATGATGACAGAAACCATAAATGGAAAATTTCATACCAAAAAGGATGAGTCTATAGATTGAAAAAATGTTAACACCTAAAAAAAAGATCCACGATACTATGTGAAAGTTTTATCAGATAATAGAAATGTCCAAACTTGGGGCGCCTGGGTGGCACAGCGGTTAAGCGTCTGCCTTCGGCTCAGGGCGTGATCCCGGCGTTATGGGATCGAGCCCCCACATCAGGCTCCTCTGCTATGAGCCTGCTTCTTCCTCTCCCACTCCCCCTGCTTGTGTTCCCTCTCTCACTGGCTGTCTCTATCTCTGTCAAATAAATAAATAAAATCTTTAAAAAAAAAAAAAAAAAGAAAAGAAATGTCCAAACTTTCACATGTTTTCATTCCTAAGAGAAAAATAGACTTGAATGATAAAAATACACCCCTTGTTCTTGGAGAGTAAAACTCAGTATCATAAAGGTGATAGTTGGGGCGCCTGGGTGGCACAGCGGTTAGGCGTCTGCCTTCGGCTCAGGGCGTGATCCCGGCGTTATGGGATCGAGCCCCACATCAGGCTCCTCTGCTATGAGCCTGCTTCTTCCTCTCCCACTCCCCCTGCTTGTGTTCCCTCTCTCACTGGCTGTCTCTATCTCTGTCAAATAAATAAATAAATCTTTAAAATAAATAAATAAATAAATAAATAAATAAATAAATAAATAAATAAATAAAGGTGATAGTTTTTCCTATGTGGATTTACAAATCTGAAATAATAGCAATAAAATGATGTAAGTTACTCTCTGGAGCCAGACAAACTGATTAGAAAGTTCACTGGGAAGATCATGAGAATAAATAGAAAACCTCTAAGAAAAGAAGCAAAAGGACAGCTAGCTCCACCAGTTATTAAAACCTACAAAAGTTTCTAAAACTAAAGTTAATGCTAGGAAATGAACACACAGACAAACCAGTGGAATGGAACTGAAGGTCTAGAAATAAACCAATTGCACACAGAATTAAAAGCTATGCTATTTGGAGAAGAAAGGACTTTTTTACAAGTTGGGTTGAGATAATTTGTCATATTGAAAAATTAGATTCATTCCTCACACCATAATTTTCTAATGAATCAAAAATTTAAATGTGCAAAATAAAATGAAACACAAATTAGAAGGAAAGAATTAGTGAATTCCTGAATAACCTGGGAATAGGGAAAACTTTCCTATGACTCACAATCCAGAAGCAATAAAAAGAGTGATAAATCTACTTATATGTTTTTTTAAAACTTCACATGGAAAAAAACACCATGGGCAAAGAAAAAAATTCAATATTAGGAAAAAATACTTGTAATTTATATTACTAAGAGATAATATCTCTGATATAAAAAGAGCTTCTAAAAATACAGAAGAAAAAGACCAAGAACCCTCTATAAATATGAACTGGTGGTTCACAATGAAAGAAATATAAATGACTCTTAAGCATATGAAAAGATGCTCACCCTCACTCTTAAGAAGAAAAATGCAAATTCAGAAGATGGGGACTCCTACTCACCATGGCTACCGTCTAGCTACTACCATCACTACTATTGCCGGAAGCCCGCTATGTCAGGAACAAAGACTAATGCAGAGTCCCTGATATAACATCACTCTTTTAAAGACACCAACTAGCTATTCGGTAATAGCTGACTATTTTTTTTTTAAAGATTTTATTTATTTATTTGCCAGAGATAGAGACAGCCAGCAAGAGAGGAAACACAAGCAGGGGGAGTGGGAGAGGAAGAAGCAGGCTCCCAGAGGAGGAGCCTGATGTGGGGCTCGATCCCATAACGCCGGGATCACGCCCTGAGCCGAAGGCAGACGCTTAACCACTGTGCTACATGGGCGCCCCGGTAATAGCTATTACCAAGCTGACTCCATGGACCCTTTCCACCCTGGAAGGAGCAGCCATTCATACTAACAGAAATCAACATATAATCGGGGTACAAGTTTCTTGCCCAGAGGACCTCAGCTAACACAACTGTATGAGGGCTTACAGAGTATTTAATCCACAGAGTATTTGATTCCACAAAACATCTCAACCAATCAAGGCACCACTTTCTAGCAAATGAGGTGCAGCAATGCTCCCATGACCATGGGGCTCCTGGTCCCATCTCACCTACTGCAACAGGCAGAAGATGTCAGTTGGACACAGTGAAGACAAGCAGGCTGAAGGTGCAGCTGAGGCATCAGCCTGGAGATGAGTCCACGTGAGGATGGGATGCTAAGCTCCAAGGGACAGCTTCTAAATCAATGACCACTAAATGGTGCTGTTTCCCTAACCGGTAGAATACATGGGTCCAGGAACCAGACTGGATTATATGAGTGACCCTACTGACGACGACTCCCAGGGACCGACTTAGGGAATCTGTGCTTCCTGTCCCTGAAATTATAGGTTCTGGAGGTTTAGAAGTCCTGGTTCCCTAAGCAGAAACACTTCCACTAACGGACACGGCAAAAATTCCACTGAACTTTAAGTTGTGGCTGCAAAAGGCACTCTGTGTTCCTCTAGTCAAAGGACCAACAGGAAAAAAGAGGAGTCACCTTCCTGGCAGGGGCAATGGACCCAGTCAGCAGGAAGAGGAAGGGCTGCTAGTATATTATGGGGGCAAGAGAGGAATATGCTTGGCAAGGAGGTAAAATTTAGTACTTTGGGTGCACACTTGCCCAACAGGGACGGTAAACTGGAACGCACAGTAGCCATGGCCAGAGTACAGCACGGTTAGGGGCTTATATCCCTCAAGAATGAGAGTCTGTGCCACACCATCAGGTTAGCCCCCTGAGCCAAATGCCAACCAAATATGAAGGGAATCTAGAAGGAGTGCTGAGTAGCAGTTGTGGCCATGGGACTAGCTGCAGCAAACAGGCAGTAATTCATCCCACTAACGGTCTTCACAGAAGTCTTCCCTAGGAAAAGAGGCCCTCCAAAATCCTGGGAGAGCTATCCCCAGAGCATATCAGAAGACATGGATCTGAGCAGTGCATGGAAGAGAATGAATGAACGCTGTGCCTTGCTGTGTCCCCCAGATGCCCCTCAGGATTAAGGACCTTTTCTCCAGTAGCTGGGACTGCTGCCAGCTGCCTATTCTGAGCCATTAGCTGTCTCCAGCCTTGCCCTTGGCAATCACTTTTTTTTTTTAATGTTTTATTTTTATTTGACAGAGAGAGACACAGTGAGAGAGAGAACACAAGCAGGGGGAGTGGGAGAGGGAGAAGCAGGCTTCCCGCTGAGCAGGGATCCCGATGCAGGACTCAATCCCAGGACCCTGGGATCATGACCTGAATCAAAGGCAGACACTTAATGACTGAGCCACCCAGGCACCCCTTGGCAATCACCTTCTTGTGATTACTTTACTACCGTTACATAATTATTCTCATCTTACTATTATCACATTATTTTACGTTCTTAAAATAGTATATATACCTATTTCTTTCCTTTTTACTTGATAAAACATAGGAAAAGTAAGCTTCCTGAGATGGCTCTTAGTCCCAACTCCCCAGGAAGCTTTCAAAGCAACCCCATCCAACCATGTACCAGCATCGACTTCCCCGGCCTTGCTCTTGCCACACAGTCTCTGACTGACCAAGGATCAAGCTTCAGAAGGGTCTAAGAGATGAGCAAAATTACCAAAGGATGAGACAGTGAAACCAATCAGGATAGAAGGGAGAGTGGGGAGTGGGAAAGGCCCAGGAAAGAGAGAGCACAGAGGGAGGCAAAGAAGCATCCTATTAAGTTCTGACCTTCAAGGAAACTCAGCCTTCAGAGACTGGACACAGAGTTGGAGAAGTGGTCAGAAACAGCTAATTTTATAAGTAACCTAATTAGTCGTTTGCTTCAGAAAACAAAACAAGAAATCCACAAGCCCTAGGTCTGTATGTAAAGTAATAACACTAAATGAATACTGATCTTCAGAGTAGTCACCAGATAGGACTAGATTTTCTTCTTCTTTTTCTTTTTTGAAGAAAGGCAGACTGCCATATGTAGTGCCTTATTTGGATGTGTCTAGAGTCTTGGAAGCTTGACTACCCTACATTCTCCTACAAATGGACTCAGAGCTTGTCTGGAGGCTCTTGCAGGGGAGCGTAGCTACTCATATACCCCTGACTTCCTCTATCAGGGAACGCTGGCCTCCTCGACCGAGCTTCGGGAGGACGCATATGGAGCAGGGAGGGAGGAAGGGGACACCCACCTACCCAGCCAGATCAGCTGTACCAACGCTGGAGGTCAATAGGGTGACAGATGTGGCAGCCAGATCGTGCTCACACCCTAGATTTTCAATTTAATAATGCAGCATTGATCAAAATTTTCCTAAAATACCTTTTAGAAATAGCACACAAGTCAGCAAAGCATGGAGAATTGAACACATTATCTTTATTCCTTCCCGAAAACCTACTGAAATACAGTGACGGGAACAATTTTTTTTAAAAAAAGGCATAAACACTCAAGGACAAAAAAGAACAATAAAGAAGAAAATACAGTAGGAGAGATGACAACAAAATTTTGGAAGAATGAAGGCAGACGGATGTGGTAACACAGCCGACCAGAGAAGGTGACACGTACAACTGCAGAAGGAGAAGCCAATTACAACCGGAGGATCCCGGGAAGGCCCAGGGACTGAAGGGACCAGACACCACAGGAGATGTAAGGGCAGGTGTAACAAAAACAGAAGCACTTAGACCCCACATCCTCATCCTCCTGCTGTGGGGTCAGGCAACCACCCCTTCCCAACACTGGTATAAGACAAGAGACCCACAGCATTTACGTGCTGTGAATTTCTTACTGTAAATGCCCTGCAGCCCAAGTTCTCCCTTTGCCCAAATCTCCTTCCTTCCCTTCTCCTACATAAGAAAATGAGCTAGGAAAATAATCTACAGAGGCCCTGACAAGAGCTGTGAGGCACCGTAGTGAGAAAAGGAGAAGTGGAAATCCGCTACTAAATAGTGAGATCCCTGTCCTTCCCCTGCTCATGGAAAGCTGGCAAAAAAAACCTGGATGGTCAGGAATCTGAAAGGTTCACCCTACAGAAGCTCATATACTGACACTGGGAGAATCCCTAATGAAACAGTTGGTATCTCTGTAAAGTGAAGCTCAGCACTTGACAAATCCCACCCATGAATCCAGTGTTCCCAGCACGTGAATCAGCACCTGGGTCTCACCCGCAGACAGATGGCCAAGGATCACCAACTTTTCAAGAAAGCTTCTGACAAGAAAAGTCAGAGACCAAAACAAATTAAAGAGAAAGGAGGAAGAGATGTGGGGGGGGGGGGGGGGGAGAAAGAAACAGTGCAGAGACCAGAAGACAACTTGAAAGTAACAGCCTCAAAGAGAAGTTAGTGAATCCATCAGAGTTGTAACATGAAGTTGAAGAAATTTCCCAAAAAGTAGATAGGGAACAAAATATAAAAAAGAAGATCAGTTCAGAATCCTCTTCCTTCTAAGAAAAATTCCAGAAAAGAAGAGAACAGAGAAAACAAAGAAGGGACATTATCCATGAAATATGACAAGAAAATAATTTAGACATGAAGGAATTTCCAAACTGAAGAGTCAACAGAATGATCAATAAATTAAAAATTGGGATGTCTCGGTGGTTCAGTTGGTTCAGCATCTGCCTTTGGTTCAGGTCATAGTTCCGCGGTCCTAGGATCAAGCCCCAGTCAGTCTCCCTGCTTAGCAGGGAGTCTGCTTCTCCCTCCCTCCCCTCCCCATACTCTCTCTCTCTCTCTCACTCGTGTGCACACTCTCTCGCTCATAAAATTTTAATTAAAAATTATCCACACCAGAGTACATAGCCATGATTTTTTCAGAAAATTGTGAATAAAGAAAAGAACCTTAAACCTTCCAAAGAGAAAAAAGGTCATATGCAAAAATAGCAAAAGTCAGAATGGCATCAGAATCTCAAAGCAGGGGCGCCTGGGTGGCACAACGGTTAAGCGTCTGCCTTCGGCTTAGGGCGTGGTCCCAGCGTTGTGGGATCGAGCCCCACATCAGGCTCCTCCGCAATGAGCCTGCCTCTTCCTCTCCCACTCCCCCTGCTTGTGTTCCCTCTCTCACTGGCTGTCTCTATCTCTGTCAAATAAATAAATAAAATATTAAAAAAAAAAAGAATCTCAAAGCAACCCTGACTGAGAGGTGCAATGACTTTAAAATTCTGAAACAGGATTTTCAATCAGGAATTTTAAGCCCAGCCAAACCACTGAGCAACTGCACGCATAAAATGAAGACATTTTAAGGGAATGTCTCAAAGATTTCTCTCACACCACCTTCCTTGGGAAGCTACCAGAGAATGCGTTTCACCCAAATAAGGGTATAATCCAAGGAAGACGACACAAGGCACAAGAAATAGGGGATCCAGAAAGGACAAAGGTGAGGGGACTCCCATGCATGATGGTGAATGAAGTTCTAGGCTGAGAGCTGGGGGGGGGGGGCGCAGGGCGGGGTAGGCCTACAATGACCAGTCCTGGCTAGAAGACGGGGATGGAGGACTCCAGAGACAACTAGACAATCTCAGAAGTGCTGAGATGCTCTATGAACAAGTTTGGGCATCATGACAGACCTACAGAAAAATAGGTGAATGAACCCCAGGTAAACAAACGGTTGTACAGAAAGGTGATGGCTCAGCTATAAATCATACTTACAGAGCCCTAATAATGCAAACACTGAATATCGATTTAACCAAAATGGTGGTATTGCTATATTGAAAGGATTGGAGGAGGAAATAAAGGGGAAAGAAAGCTAACTTCTATCTGCCATGATAAAAAGTGGAAGAATAAGATCTAAAATTGAAAATTCAGGAAGAGGGGCGCCTGGGTGGCTCAGTGGTTAAGCGTCTGCCTTTGGCTCAGGGCGTGATCCTGGAGTTCTGGGACTGAGCCCCGCATCAGGCTCCTCTGCTGGAAGCCTGCTTCTTCCTCTCCCATTCCCCCTGCTTGTGTTCCCTCTCTCGCTGGCTGTCTCTATCTCTGTCAAATAAACAAAATCTTTAAAAAAGAAAATTCAGGAAGAGAGTTGTAAGCGTGTTAATTTAAAAATATAGATTAACATGAGAAGAAACATTTGAAGGGGTTAAAAGTGGTTCCTTCTGAAGGGTAGTTTCTAAGACTGAGGAGGGGTGAGGCAAAGGTCCTTCTAAAGTGTTTTAAATGGTTTATTTTAAAACTATTTGTAATACATATATAATAGGCACAAACGTGCTATACATACATCTGATACATAATGTAGGGCACGTTTAAAATATGTTGTATAAAATATAACAATCAAAGTTGAACTAAAGAAAAATATTCCCAAAAGAAAATGTTATTTATTTGTATTTTTATGTTTCATGTTTATTTATGTTTATATCTTAATTATAACACTCAAGATAGTTAAGACTACATGATTTGGACTTTGGAAATAATTCCAAGAGTTGTAATTTCCTAAGGTCACCACTTTGAAGAAAACCAAGAATTTAAATGTACGTGTTTTAGGGGTGCCTGGGCAGCTCAGTCAGTTAAGAATCCAACTTCTTGATTTCGGCTCAGGTTATGACCTCAGGGTCGTGAGATCAAGCCCCATATTGCGCTCCATGCTCAGCAGAGAGTCTGCTTGAGACTCTGTCTCTCCGTCTCCCTCTGCCCCTCCCCCCACCCGCACATCCGTGTGTGCACACACACTCTCAAATCATCTTTATTTAAAAAATAAATAAAATAGGGGCGCCTGGGTGGCACAGCGGTTAAGCATCTGCCTTCGGCTCAGGGCGTGATCCCGGCGTTATGGGATTGAGCCCCACATCAGGCTCCTCCGCTATGAGCCTGCTTCTTCCTCTCCCTCTCCCCCTGCTTGTGTTCCCTCTCTCGCTGGCTGTTTCTATCTCTGTCAAATAAATAAATAAAATCTTTAAAAATAAACAAATAAATAAATAAATAAAATAAATGTATACATTTTAGTGTGTTTGCTCTAAAAAACTGCCCCAGTGTTTTACAATTAGAAATCAATGACCAGGGGGCGCCTGGGTGGCACAGCGGTTAAGCGTCTGCCTTCGGCTCAGGGCGTGATCCCAGCGTTATGGGATCGAGCCCCACATCAGGCTCTTCCGCTATGAGCCTGCTTCTTCCTCTCCCACTTCCCCTGCTTGTGTTCCCTCTCTCCCTGGCTGTCTCTCTCTGTCGAATAAATAAATAAAATCTTTAAAAAAAAAAAAAAAAGAAATCAATGACCAGTTAAAACTGGTATTTGTTAGGAAAAAATCAAATCATTAGATCACAAGAGATGACAAGCAGAACCAGTCAGCAAAGTAGTAACTGCTTGAAAGAGCCAGTGTGATGCCAGAAAGCATGGTTACACAACATGTAAGTGAGATCATCACCTCATTATGCTCAATACCAGTTATATTCTCACTAGACAACCATGCTCAGATCTGGATCTCACAGCTTGAGAAAGAGGCAGACAACTTGGAGTGGATTCCGATATGAGTTAAAGGCAATTAAAAAGCTCAATACTAAGACCTCTGGCAATATGCAGGGAAGCTGTGATTCCTCAGTCTGAAGAGAGAAAGACAAGCAAACAGAAAGCTTCCCCACAGAAAGCAGAGGGTCTCTTCTAGAGAGAGAGAGAGCAAGAGTTAACATGCTTAAATATAAAGGGAAGAATTCAGGTTATACAGAACCTATTTTCAGAGAGTCCTGGTTGCTCACAGTGCAGATAAATTACCAAAGAAGAATGTTATAGTGTCCTTCTTCAGTGATCTTAGGGAGGCAGAGATTAAAAGGAGAAGAATCCATCCCATATTCTTTCCAGATGGCACGCACATGAATGCCTGGGAATAAACTAAGATCTCTTAAATTCGAGATTCAGGAACTACACAATGAAAAGGAAAACCAGAATTATGTGTGTTTATAAAAACATAAAATAAAAACATAAATCCACTGAAAAATTAGGCTGAAGGACTACTTGGTTTTCTACATCTAATCTTTAACAACTTTACATTAGTATTCTTATGTTTACTTAATTTGCAAGCAATATTATGGCTGTTCCAGAGTTAGCCTGAAGTGCTTCACTTTTATCAGTTTGGTATAGTTCTCAGAAATTAAGTAATAAACCATTCGAAATTATTTCATATGGCCCCACCTTCCCTTAGCTCAGAAGTCATGCTCGATTTCCCACAAACTGAAAAGCTGGCTTTGTTCCCTCTTTACCTTCGGTGCTGAGAAGGACATGTGGTCCACTCCCATAACTAAGGCTTTTAATCTTCTTTCCACATAAGGCTTCTAGCTTTTTGGGTACAAGTGTACTCTGGTTATCTCCAGTTCCTAGACAGTTACTATAGTTCAGTCCAAATACAAAGACCTAGAAAACAAATAGTCTTGTCTGAGTCACTTGGCCTAAAGTTACACAAAGGCTCCCTTCTCCACCTGGAAAATAAGACACACTCAAGTTCAGTGTGACAGCTCAGTAGGCAGGAAGAGACTGATCAGATTAAGAAAAATTCAACCTCTACTGACATGACTTAAGTTTTAGGATATTTGGCTATACTATGAAATTCAAGGAGTAGCAGGGGGTTGAGGGGTATCAAATCAAGAAACTGAAAGGAGAGAGAAATTCTATCAAAGACATGGTCTTCCTGAATTTCAGGTTCTTTTTATCCCCAACCTTTTCAGAAGATAAGGAGGTAGGCCTTGCTGGATACATCTGGGATAGTGGTAGGAGAAAAGACTAGAAGGAAAGTAAGGGCCAATAGGATAAAGTGCCAAAAAACATACCAGGGAAAGTGGAATGAATTGTGTCTATGGATCTTTCACTGAATTATTTCAAAACAGAAACTGATATGAGTAAATCTGCATTCTGGAAAGATCGGCTGGCCACAACCTTTGCTTGGTCTTCAAAGTTCACACTTTAAAGCTCACCCCCGAAAATTACACTCTAGGTTTTGAGAGCTTCTTACCTCATCATTGTCAGTAACATACAGTGCTTCATTGGCTGAGGTGCCAAAGACACATGCTTTCCGAATAGACGTAATTTCTTGAGGTGAGAGCAGAGTGAAGATTGGCCACTTTCCTACATCCACCATGACTCTGGCTTCAAGTAATTCCTATAAATAAGCCAACATTTCTGCTGGAACAAAAAAGATCCCAAGAAAAAAATTAACCACTAAACTAATTTAAAAGACACTGTGAATAAAAGGAAACAAAACCTAATTCCAAAAGAAAGTACCTACCTTTGGTTAAATGGATCACTCACTTTCCCCAGCAACCTGTCCAATCATTCCTCTGCCGTCAAACCTGGGCCTTTTTCTGCAATGAGAGGAACAACTTGCTAGAACCTGTTGTTTATGTACGTACTTACAAGTCAGTGCTTATCTGTTTCATACATGCTCATTTGCAACCAGAGAGCAGATAATGGAAAGGCAGCTAACTGGATGAAACCAGGGTCTCTCGTCAGGAATTTTTTCTTTAGGTTATTGAGATAAAGTAAAGGTTACAGTACTAGTTTGTCTAAGACACTGAATTCTTGCTTAGGAGACGGAGGGCGGGAGGGTGTGCGTGTGTGCACCTGAATGTTATAAACATCAGAATCATTACCTCTACTTCCCCAATGTGCTCCTCCCACCCCCAGGATTCACTCAAAGATCCCCATCCCTTGTAGAAAATAACTGCCATACCAAGCCACTGTTTAATGATGGGAGTGGCACATCCCCACCTAAGTCTAGAGTGGCAAAAATATTAAGAAGGACTAGCCTAAGATATACTGAATGAAACCATAAAATAAAGTATTATATTCTGGTCCTGATTTCTATGACCACATTTTCTACATATATACAGATCAAATGGCATTTCACATTGAAAAGTTATATGAACAAGGGAAGACAGTTCACCCTAATCTTGGTGTTCAAGGTCATGACTGTAGCCTTCATGGAAATAGCAATTAGCTTCAATAGTATCCTATAAAAAGTAGACACAGGTATAAATTTCCATAGAACTCTAAACTTGACCTGTTTAAGGAGTTTTACACGAAGAATCCATCCTGGTCATGCCTCCAATTCTTCTAGGGTTAAAAAGTATTTCTCGAAAGTCCAGGGAGCTGCACAAGCACAAAACCCTACCATGCCAAGTGCGTTTCCATACTGGCTCTCACCTCTAGAAACTGAAATAGAACCAGTTTATAAATAAAACCAGGCTTTCCTAATGAGGTACAGAACTCCTGAAGTTCCTTCCTCCTCACCCTCTTCTCAGACTTCTAAAAATAGCCAGGAGAGCCAGGCTCAAGACCAAGGAAGGCCTTCTGGGCTCCTGCACCTCTGATAACACCTAGAGAGAGCCTTGGGGCTTAGGCAGACTTAGCCAAGGCCTCAGTTTTCACCATCCAGGGAGATTTTTCCCATCAGCACCAACTTGGATGACAAAGAGCATGCCCCAAGAATCACATCACATACTCAATAAGCATTAAGCACCAACAGGACAGGCCATTCCCCATCACTCCATAGCCAGACTCCTGGAACAACATTTGAATGTTCTGAGAAGAGTGCATGTGTGCGTGCTGGTGAGAACAGGCAAAGGATTTCAGGAAAGGTAAAAAAACTAATACATAAAAACATGTTGAAAAATTTTGTTTTGGGGCGGCTGGGTGGCGCAGTCATTAAGCGTCTGCCTTCGGCTCAGGGCGTGATCCCGGCGTTCCGGGATCGAGCCCCATGTCAGGCTCCTCCGCTGGGAGCCTGCTTTTTCCTCTCCCCCTCCCCCTGCTTGTGTTCCTTCTCTCACTGGCTGTCTCTCTGTCAAATAAATAAATAAAATCTTAAAAAAAAAAATTTTGTTTCAACTGGTAGAAGGGGTAAAGGAAAGTAAGTCTCCCTACCATCCCTCTCCAATCCTCTCCTCAAAGGCAACCACTGTGAACAGTTGTTTCTAATCCCTTCCAGAGACAGTGTATGCCTACAAAAGCATTATGTGTATGTTTGTGTGGAAGCCTTTTTTCCCTTACTTAACAGTATATCTTGGAAATCATTCTATATTAGCACATGTAGACTTACTTCATTTCTTTTCAATGGTACATACAGCATTCCATTACATCAAGTTAACAACTTATCTGCTTCCGCTGAGAGACTGTTTAAGTCACTGCTAGTCTTTTCCTAACATAAACAAGACTGCAATTATTGTCTACCTAACATTACTGCATATACTTGTCTTTTTTTATACATATATTTATAAGATAAATTCCTAAAAATGGAACTGCTGGGTCAAAGTCTAATTGCTATTTTTAAAAAAATATTTATTTGAGAGCAAGCAAGCACATAGTGGTGGGGGGGGGCTGGGGCAGAGGGAGAGAAAGTCTTAAAGCACCACCCAGGCACCCCAAATTGCTATTTTACCTTTTTAACAGTTATCTCAAATTGTCCTCTACTGAAGTAGTACCAGTAAATAAAATAACCAGCAATGTACGGCAGCACCCGGTCACCCACACCTTACCACACAGCGTATTATCATGGTGTCTCGGCTTTGTTTCAGGTTGAATTCCTCCTATGATGAGTGAGGCTGGGCATCATTTAAAAAATAATCACAATAACAACAACAATAACAGTGGATATTTCTTGAACACTATGTGCCAAGTACTGTTCTTAGTATTTTACATCTATTAATTCACATAAATCCTCACTTTACGGTCAAGGAAATGGAGGCAAAGAGATTTTAAGTATTTGCTCAAACCAGTAAGTGGCTGAGTCAGGGCCTGAAGCCACGCAATCCGGAATCTGGAATCTGCACATGCACCCTTCACCTCTTGGCCTCATGCGTCATCCTTTTACATAAAGTCCCTATTTTTCCTACTGGACTATTGTTCTTGATTTTTGTGTTCTTTATATAGTAAGATGATTGTTTTAAATGCTCTTAGAAGTAACCAAAAAAGATGCCTCCCACCCTGTCCCACCCAAATGGCCTGCCTTGCGTCTCTTACAAAACAGAGAGGGAAGGAGTCACAAGAAAGGAAACAGTGTAAATATCTATAAGCAGAGAGATCAATTCCAAAAAAAATCCAGAACTTTATTTTCCTAGAACATGAACCACATCAAAGTTAGTCCTCAACATTTAATACTGTATATAATGTAGAATTTTAAATAAATAGGGAAAAGGCGGAATTTAAATTAGCCAAAAATATATGATTCACCATATTTAAAATTACAACACAAAGGATACTACCATCAAACTTATACAATTTCCTGAAAACAGTACAATTATTCTGAAATCATTAATCAGTCACAGGCAACTCTGCCCCCAAGGGTTTGGTAAGCTACTAAAAAATCAGGCTTCCATAATGATAGCTTATTATATGAATTATTATATATTTCATAAGGATGGCTTATTATATGAACTTTATATTATATGAACCCATTCCTAAATTACTTGAAGCTTTATTTTACAAGATATTTCTTCAAAGGCTTGTAAAATTAAAAGTTAAAACCAGGTCATATATCTTACAGGACCACACCCGTCATAAAAAGAAAGTATTAGCAACAGTCTTGGCATGGTGGAAAAGACAGCGTCCTGAACTCGTGTTTTATTCCCAGGTTGGCTTTTAATTCATCAGTGTGACATGCCACCTACCTTCCTGAGCCTGGGTCTCTCAAAAATCTGTCTTTTTTTTTTTTTAAAGATTTTATTTATTTTTTATTTATTTATTCGACAGAGACAGCCAGCGAGAGAGGGAACAGAAGCAGGGGGAGTGGGAGAGGAAGAAGCAGGCTCACAGTGGAGGAGCCTGATGTGGGGCTCGATCCCATAACACCAGATCACGCCCTGAGCCGAAGGCAGGCGCTTAACCGCTGTGCCACCCAGGCGCCCCTCAAAAATCTGTCTTTTAAGATTCTATAATGTTATGTTCAAGATATAATGAACAAGCTGCAGGGGATTTTGGAACACATGAGAACAAGGGCAGTAATGCTGCCTAAGCAAGTATTTACTCCTAGCAACACGATCCCGTGAAGTAAATGAAGACCAGGAAGGAAGACACGAACAGTGATCAAAAACTGGGCAGACACTAATGTTAAGCAGCTTCATATACATTATCTCATTTAATCTTCACAATACTCTTGGAAGGAAGATCATAATCCATTTTTAGCAGATGAGAAGTGGGCTCAGAGGTAAAGTGACTTCCCAAGGTCACAGAGCAGTAACTGGAATAGTTAGGACTCAACCCCTAGCCCTCTGATTCTTACATCAAAGAACATCAGCCTTGGCCCTTCAGTTATTAAACTTCTCCAACATTACTTCCTTCTGACTTTGTCTAATAATGTACACCAGAATGTTTTTAAAATGCTTCAAACACAAAAAGAACTTCCCCCTAAAAATGTGTTCCCTAATATGCCTTTATCTAGATTTGCCTGGTTAAACCTTAAGAAAGTCACTCATTCCTTTCTTCTTCCGAAAACCACTAGGCGGCAGGCCCTGGAGACCAAACACACCTTTGTCCTCAAAGAACTCACAAGAGTGTATGAGCACAAGGTGCCTCGTTGGGCTGCAGACTGCTAAAGCACAAAGGATGTCTTCACGAGACTATGTTCAAGATGAGCAGCTGAAGACATGAACAGGGGATCCTCAGAATTCAGACAAGGTTCCCCAAGAGGTTTTGTGGAGGTATTAAAACTCAGATGTGCTATGTGCTGTAAGGAATAGATCAGTCCTGAATGTGGGCATGCGGCATATCTTCTCCCAAGACAGTGTAATGAAAATGCAAATACCACCAACTTTTTCTAATTAACTCAAAATTACCACATCATCATTACGATTACTGTAGTGAGATGTTTAATTTCTCCAGTTTCCTGGGGGCAGCGACACCTTTGCTAGCTAATATTAAGAAAATCATACTAAGGATCATTCTATCAACTTCATATGTTTGACCCTCTACCACAAAATTATAAAGTGTGTATACTACTAATCTGAAAGGCTAAAGCAGGTGGAATCACTAGAAATTAACTAGCATTTAATCTGTTACGAAATCTATACCAGACTTAAGAACCCCTGTGGCTGACAATGAGTCAGAAACATAAGGATCTATCACAAGAGGAACAGTATTAGGACAGTTCTGATGTCTTAGGACATCTACTATATTTGCCTCAACAAGAAGCAGAAGTATTAACAGATTTGTTCTAACTGTATGGATGACACTTAAAGGATTATAGACATAGTTCAACATCATTTCATTTATATCATCACTCCAGAGGTTGCAAAAAAATTTAGATGCTTCAAATAGTAATATTCTGTAAGAAGGCACTACTAATAGGGAAGAATCTCCAAACGGCCTGCTTGACCTAGGTCATCCTGGATAGGCACGTACTTTGGTAAGTATTCAGCAGTGATCTTAAGCAAGGCAGCCCAATGCTTTTCCCTCCATAGTCCCGTGCATCCCTCAAATGAAGCATCCTAAGGGAGACGCTAACAAAAAGCTAAACGAGGAGCTTATTCCCATGTTAAAAACAGAACAAAACACCCTGCAAAAAACCAAGTGTACCTGTAAGGCTTAGCTACGTTAGAAAACAATATGTGCTATATGATTACAATTTTTTAAAGTATAATACATACGGATAAAAGGATACATACACACCAAATGTATTTCTCTGGAGAGATTAAGAGGTGATGTTTTCTTTCTTTGTGCTGTTCAAATATATTCCACATTTCTGTAACAAACACTTTGTGACCAAAGGATAAACAAATATTTTAAGTGAAAATAAAAGCTTAGCTATTCGTATTATATATACCCCCTAAACTGCTAAAGTTTAAAGAGGTATTCTTGCCTTAAATTTACAACCTAGGATGGCAGAGTGTTTCAAGCAAATCTGCAAAATGAGTTATTAATATAAAATTAAATGTAGAAAGTGGGATTGTAAAATGTTACAGCCAATGTAGAAAACATTATGTCAGTTCCTCAAAAAATTAAAGACAGAATAACCATATGATCTAACAATTCTACTTCTAGTATATACACAAAAGAATTGAAAGCAGGTACTTGAACAGATAGTTATACACCAATGATCAGGGCAACATTATTCACAATAGCCAAAAGGTGGAAAACCCAAATATCGACCAACAAATGCATGGATAAACAAAATGTGGTATCTACATATAATGGAATATTACTTGACCTTGAAAAAGAAATGACTGATACATGATATAATAGGAATGAACCTTGAGAACATTAGGCTAAGTGAAAAAAGCCAGACACAAAAGAACACAATTGTATGACTTCACTTACATGAGGTACCTAGTCTAGTCAAATTTATAGAGGCAGAAAGGAGAATGATAGTTGCCTGGGATGGGGGGGGGGGAGAGAATAGAGAGTTATTGTTTAATGGATACAGAGTGTCAGTATGGGATGGTAAGAAAGTTCTATGGAGACAGGTAGTGGTTAAGAACTGCCTAATAATGTGAATGTTTTAATGTCAGTAAACTATATACTTACAAATGGTTAAAATAATTTTTATGTTATGTGTGTGTGTGTATATATATATATATTTTTATTTATTTATTTTTTTTTTAAAGATTTTATTTATTTATTCAACAGAGAGATAGAGACAGCCAGCGAGAGAGAGAACACAAGCAGGGGGAGTGGGAGAGGAAGAAGCAGGCTCATAGCAGAAGAGCCTGATGTGGGGCTCGATCCCATAACGCCGGGATCACGCCCTGAGCCGAAGGCAGACGCTTAACCGCTGTGCCACCCAGGCGCCCCTATATATATTTTTAAAAGATTTTATTTATTTGACAGAGAGAGAGACAGCCAGTGAGAGAGGGAACACAAGCAGGGGGAGTGGGAGAGGAAGAAGCAGGCTCCCAGCGGAGGAGCCTGATGCGGGGCTTGATCCCAGAACGCTGGGATCACGCCCTTTGCCAAAGGCAGATGCTTAATGGCTGAGCCACCCAGGTGCCCTATATGTTATGTGTATTTTATCACAATTTTTAAAAATCAAATTATGGGTGCATCTGGGTGGCTCAGTTGGTTAAGCGACCAACTCTTGGTTTTGGCTCAGGTCATGATCTCAGGGTGGCTTTGCACTCAGGCAGAAGTCCACTTGAGATTCTCTTCCTCTCCCTCTGCCCCTCCCCCACACACGTGTGCACTCTCGCTCTCTCTCAAATAAATGTTAAAAAAAATAAAATAAAATTATGATCCATGGGTTTACACCAAACCTGCATTAATAAACTTAAAGATACATATTTTAAAATTAAATATAAAAGTGTTTCAGTCCTAAAAAATATTTTTGAAAAAGTACAATCATAATTCATTAATTTTGTCTTGGGAAGGCAAGTTCAGATTAAACAAAATCCTAAATGGAACATTTCTAAAAGACACATAGCCTTCTTAGAACTTTCCAGCATATACAGCAATTCAAACTAAAACAACTATTTGTTATGATGACCAGTCCTTCTAGGGCTTGACTGATAATCATAAAAATGAGTTGTAATTAGCATGTCTGTTATATTAAATAATCACCTCTGAAGTACTTCAGTAAGATAATCTTTTTTCTTTTTGCAACATTTTTTCTGCCCATTACTTAGGAAGTACTTTCTCATAAAAAGCATTGATATGTTCAGCCTCAATTGTCACTCACTGTGCATTAATAGGTGAATCAATGATTTCTTGGCTTTTTTTGCCATATGGAAATAGAGCAAGAATAGAAGAACAGAAATGAGAAATGAAAGCAGAGGATGGAAAAGAGTTTTAACGCCTTCAGAGGATAATATGCCAACTCACTTGGATCTCCATATTTTCTTTAGCACTTGAAAATATATCCCATATTCCTACACACTTTTTCTGTGTTCATTCGTACTACAGATCAAAATCCCATTCCCTGGGTGGCTTTTCCTAGTGACCAGCACTGTCCCTCAGAAAGCTCATGGCATGGAGAAGTAAAGGTTATTTTATTTTACACTCTGAAAGCAAATTTAGTCCAGAGGACAAACACAGACCTTCCAATTTTAGAAATCTACATTTAGAACTGGAACTCTAAAGGAGTAATGTAGCAAACAATCTTTTGATCCCTCTAAGAGCACATTTATCTTCTCATCCCCTAGGAACCAGGTAACTGTTAAAGGAAGGTTTGCTTTACTGATCTAGCAAAAAAGATATTTGAATACATTTACAAAATTTTAAAAAAAGAACAGGAAATGGAGAAACTAGTCCAGGAAAACTTTGTTTTTGAAAGAACAATGCTCTCAGAAACACCAGAAAATAGAATTATGACTTACAAAGATGGGGCTTCCGCAGATCTCAACCCTCGTTCTAACCAGCACGTATTTGGCAACAAAGGAGATGGACGCAACCAATGGGAAAGTACACCTCAGAACCTGCCTTCTGCTGGCCTAAAAGCGTGCTAAGGAAAAGAGGTCAGAATAGTGTGAACAGCCCTGCGGAAGTCGTTAGCACCAAGATTCTGACTCTTCTGCTGTCATTCTGGGAGCATGAAGCGAGCTTGCATCATTCCTTATCATAGAAGCTGATATTGTCACAGTAAACATAAAGGACTCTGAACGCTGAATCAATCTGTTCAAAAGTGGCCTGTATGCTCTTTAGAATGCAAGATATAGCCTGGTATAGGCTATTTGAAACAGCTATATCAAATATGAAAAAAGATTTTTTTAATTGCAAAAAAATTTATTTAAATTAAAGCACTTACATGTACACTGAAAATCTCTAACAGAGGTTTTTCCGTTTTCATAAACTGGATGGGTAATTATTTGTTATCAGCTTAAGTTGCTAAGCTGCCTTACAACAGGAATTTATTTATAGTTACTGAGCTATTGATAAAGTCTAAGATGCCTTACCAAAAAAGCACTACTGCATGATAATGTCAACAACATAATAGCACGCATTAATTCTTCTTCTGACAATGACCCTACACACCAAGAATGCTGGGGGAAATCATAAAGAGCAATACATTCATGGTCCCTGGCTCTGAGATTATTTTCTTTTTATTTATTTATTTATTTATTTATTTATTTATTTGACAGAGACAGCCAGCGAGAGAGGGAACACAAGCAGGGGGAGTGGGAGAAGAAGAAGCAGGCTCATAGCGGAGGAGCCTGATGTGGGGCTCGATCCCAGAACGCTGGGATCACGCCCTGAGCTGAAGGCAGATGCTTAACCGCTGTGCCACCCAGGCGCCCCCTGAGATTATTTTCTAATAGAAAGATCCTAGGAAGTGGAAACCTAGAACACAAGTAGAATAACCACACAAACAACGGAATACCACACACAAATATATGGTCCATGTGATACATATCAACGTATAAATGGAAAAAAATCATTTGCACAACAGTTAAAACTATATGAAAATAATATATCCTAAAAACTGCTAATGAAATCCCAGAAATAAAATTTTTAGCATTCTAGCAGATCATAAAATGTAAGCATTTCCTCAGTGAAGATCACCCAGTTTCCTGCAGGAATGAGTGTTTTTCATAACTTTCTTCCTTTTTCACCAATGGAAGTTCCTGTTTGAGCACAAAAGTTTTTTGTTTTGTTTTCTTTTTTAAGATTTGATTTAAGGGCACCTGGATGGCTCAGTTAAGCATCTGCCTTCAGCTCAGGTCAAGATCTCAGGGTCATCAGGCTCCCTGCTCAGCAGGGAGTCTGCTTCTCCCTCTGCCTCTCCCCCTGGTTTGTGCTCTCTCTCGCTCATTCCCTCTCTCTCTCAAATAAATAAAATCTTTAAAAAAAAAAAGATTTTATTTATTTGACAGAGAGAGCACAAGCAGGGGGAGCAGCAGGCAGAGGGAGAAACAGGCTCCCCACTGAGCAGGAGCCTGATGTGGGACTCGATCACCTGAGCTGAAAGCAGACGCTTAACCGACTGAGCCTCCTGAGCACAAAAGATTTAAGTGTGTAGCCATCTTTCTCTATTTTGGGGTACTGTATTTCAATTCTAGTAAAACTTTCAAACAGATGAGTTCTAGGGTTTTAGGTAAACTTTTGGGGTGCAACTTCACAGCTTGTCATGTCATACTTCTATGCTACAGCAAAATAAATTCAAGAAACCTCTCGAGTTACAGAAGAGACAAATGTTACTCTCATTGATTTCTTCCATGCTTATTCTGATGAGCTTTTTGAGACTGAACAGATGCGATACCTCTGACTTAGACATCAACTGTAGTTCCAAGGTCCACACAGGCCTCTAAGATAGACTCGGCCTCAAAATTTTATGAAAAATACATTTTTTTAAAGATTTAATTCATTTATTTGAGAGCGAGCATGTGCACACAAGCCAGGGGGAGGGGCAGAGGGAGGAGGAGGAGCAGACTCCCTGCTGGGCAGGAAGCCTGATGCAGAGCTGGATTCCAGGACCCTGAGCCACCCAGGCACCCCTAAATAAAAATACACTTTAAAACTACTGCACCAGTTCTATGGTATAAGTACTGTAAAGAAGGAAAGTTTCAGAGATGTACCGAAATACTGATATTTTACTGCCCCAGCTGCTAGAACAGCTGTCATCCACTTCTCTTTTCTGCAAGCTTACCTTACTAGCAGAATGAAAGGGAATGTCCTGAATACTTGACAAATTCCATAAAGACAAAGGGGCTCCAAGAATATGGCATTCTCCAAAAGAGTTTATGCTAGCCTTCGTAAAGATGTAGATGAACAGGTGGCAAGGTAATCCTACCTTCACTGAAAAACAGACTGATGTTTTAGAACGTCCTAACATAGTGACTGCCCTCTGCCTCATCAGTTTTGTTCAAATTTGTTACTCACTGGAGGGGACATATGTCACCTTCCAACTGCCAGGAAGTTACTTTACTTGAAACACAATTTGCAATTATGGCCTCTGGAAGCTAGTCTTTATCCCCATCATCCAAGGGGCCACTCTCATTTCATTGCACAGAAGCTTTAGGCAATTCTAGGACACAGAGAATCTGACAGCTCATTTTAAGTGAAGAAATAATTCAACTGAAGCCATGTGCTCAGGTTAGAAAAGCAAACAACCCAAGTGGCAATAGTATTAGCAGGAAAAAAAAAAAAAAAAAGATATCCAGGGTTGTGAAGCTGACTGCAGTCCTATAAAAGTACTACTTTTATGAGATACTTCTATTTATAAAAGGAAACCAGAAACTTTAATGATTTGAAATAACTTCTACAGTTTTGTTCTTCATTGCAACAAACAGACAAAGCTTTGTAAAATGGATCTCATAAAAGGCTAAAGGATCAAAAGGCTAAAGAAATGGATAGAACACAGTAATACTTCATTTTATTTTTTCTAATATGTTCAAGGCTGGAATAGAGGGATCCAAGCTCAAATCCATTTATGGTATCATGAACCTTTCCTATGTGAACAGCTCTAATGTGATTTCATCTACCAGTCTCTGTCGTACTAAAAGTATCAAACATACCCTGCGATGGCCTAAAGCCAAATTAACATTCCAGCAGGGGACAGGCAGAACCATACTGTATTCATTCAATAAACATTTACTGGATGAACTATAGGTAAAAAGGACACAAAGCCAATACCACAGCCCCCTCCCCTGCCCCTAGCAGAACTGACATGGGGGTCAGAGGGGTCTAGGCACATAAACAGATGTTCACCAGAATGGCCACTGCTCTGATGGGGTTGTGTGAATGCCATGGGAACGCCAGAATCGGGAAGTGTCAACTACCTGTGAGAAGACAGGCAGGGAAGAGTGAATGTATATGCCAGGTGGAGGTACTGAAAGAAATTTAGCATGGCTGTAGCCAAAAAGCTTAGCCTTTATCCTAAGAGCAACAGTTAATCACTGAAAGACCTTAAGCAGGGAAGTGGCGTGATTAGATGTAGGTCTGTTAAAGATTACTTTGGCTGAACGTAGAGAGCAGATGGGGATGAAGAGAAAGAAACTCAGGGAGCCTAAGGTGGCTGCGGTAAGGCAGGAAAGAAGGCAGCCTGTACCGAGGAAACGGAAATGGAGAAACCTGGACAGGAGACAGACTCCAGAGGCTTCTGCAAATGACTGGAGGAAAGGAGCTGAATAAGGGAAAGGGAGCTGAAGTAATGAGTGAACTGTGGTCCACTCACTAGAACAGAGAACACAGCCAATTTTGGAGGGGGATGAGGAATTCTACCCTGGACACTTTAAGTGTAGCTACCTATGGGATATCAGAGTGGATATGTCCAATCGGTAGATTTATAAATCCAAAGATGAAGATCTGGATTGGAGATTTGGAAATTTGGCATGAGATCACCCAGGGAAAAGTCTATGGAGGAAGGAGAGAACAGGCTCTCAGAAAGAACTCTAAATCCAACAGCAGACAGACAAGAAATACCCCTGCAGAAGAGTCTGTGAAGGAACAGGCAGAGTAGAAAGAAAACCAGGAGCAAACAGTGTCCCGAAGCCTCGGGACACGAGTATCACACAGAGAGGTAGTGTCAGGGTCTAATGCTGCTGAGACCAAACGAGGTAAGGACAAAAGAAAGGCCCACTGGATTTAACAAGAATCACTGGCGACTTCCACAAGAAGGGTTTGGGTGAAGTTGTGGGTGGACAAGGCCCAACTGCATCAGGTTGAGGAGCATGTGAAAGGTGAAGGAGAGGAAACAATGAATATAAACAACCTGTTCACGATGAAGTTTGTGAAGGAAAAGAGAAATAGCGAGGCAGTAAATGTAAGATGGACTGGGGTTGAAGGATATACGTGGGGTGATCTCTTTGTTTTAAACATGTCAGAGACTTAAAAAAAATGCTTTTTAATGATTTTATTTTCAAGTAATTTCTATACCCAATGTGGGGCTCGAACTCACAACCCCAAGACCAAGAGTCACATGCTCTTTGGACTGAGCCAGTCAGGTGCTCCCAGAGACTGAACAATGTTTACATGTCAATGGGATGGAGCCAGGAGAGAAAAAGGTAAGGACTGGACATAACCACTGAATCAGGTTTCTGAGAAAGTAACAGGAAGTGGAATGTGAAGCAGAGGTAACAAGATAAGCTGTAGAAAGGGGGAGAATCTACTGTGAAGACACAAGAGAAGGAAAGGATAGGTACGGAGAGAGGTGAGTTTCAAGGTTGGGGCACCAGAAGGTGGAAGCTCTTTTTCTCTTCTCTTTCTCTACCCCTCCCTCGACAGTTTTCACTTTCACCAGCAATTTATAAGGGTTCCAACTTCCCCATACCTTTGCCAACACGTATTGTCTTTTTTATTACAGCCACCCTAGTGGGTGTGAAGGAGTATCTCACTGTGGGTTTGATGTACATTTGGGGTCATTCTCTCCTGGGGTCACCTTTTTCTCCCTGTGAGGAAAGACGACTGACCAGAGGAACCTACAAAGGTGCTAAGAGGGCCCAGTGGAAGTTGGAAACCTTAAGTCTGTCTGTAAAAGTACCCATCTGATCTCCTGTGAGTTTTTCTTCTCCAGTGAAGTGGTTTGTTTTTCTGATCTAACCAGACTTGGAATGGGAAGTTGCTCGTTTAAACATTAATGAGACAAGCGCTCCTGAACGACAGATCATCTGCTTATTGAAAGTCCCGTAATATACACATTTGAAATGACAGTTTGCATAAGATCCACTCTTCTTGCCCCTTGAGAACAAAGCGTCTCTCAAACGTGTTCACCGCAGATCTTACATCTGTACTGTATTTACAACTACAATCATGGTACTAAATTCATCAAATGGCAAACTGCAAGAAAACACCATACACCCATCACCTCAATAATGGGTAATTCCTTTAAAACCCGTTACCTTAAGACTGGTAATAACCAATTACACAAAATGATTTTTGATGTAACCAGTTACCTTGTAGAATACAAGATACAGTCACAGCATTCAGTTAAACTAATTCAGAAAGTACATCTTTATGTAATACGAAGTAAAGATTTAATAATTCAGGGTTTTATCACTAAGGCACACTACTGCATATGCTGACCTCAATTTTGTGCTCAGGGATCACATCTTAGGACTGACTTACATGTGAACCAGATTTGCATCAAGGATTTATGACACAAGGTGCTATGTTGTTGTTTCAATCATCTTTCGCTGAGTAACATACCATCCCAAAACTCAGTGGCTTAAAACAAGAGCTGTTTGTTATTTCTTTCAACTCTGTGTTTTGAGTAACTCAGCTGAGGTTCCTCACGAGGTCACGGTAGCTTAAGTAAGGCTGACACAGGCCTCACTCATATAGCTGGGCCTCTGCAGGTGGTCTCTCCTCCAAGATCCAAATGCAGCAGATATAGACTCCATCTCTTAATGGGACGTACAGCAGTCAAGCATAGGGATGGGAGGAACTGCTGACAGTGATCTTTGGAAACACTTTACCACAGCTGTCAACAACATTACTAGATGTTTCCACTATATTTGAGTTCATGACTGAAGCACTAGAACCGGATAGACTTGGTCCATCTCCAAAACTAAAACTTTTTCTTAAGCATCAAAAAGAACATCGCAGCAAACATACTCTTTTGCCCCTGTGGAATGCTAATCTCAGGAAAGCCATGGAATTTTCTTTCCTGGAGTTCTGGGAAGTATAGATACCATCTTTCAGGAATGGCCTGAGTATAGTCTTTCCCAAGTGAAATTCATTATCTCCTGAAGTCCTTTCACACTTTACGATTTATTAGGTATGCATGAGTATGATCTCATTAAAATCTAATACTAAAAAAAAAAATTGAGGTATCCCCAGCTATTTCAACTCTTGCTATCAAACTCCATCTAAACTCAAAATTACATACATCTGGATAAGTTCTTCAATATTCAAACCTTTGCTATTGGCTCTCCTACCCTCAAGTATGAACTAGATTTTGATATGCAGTATCTCTTATAATCTGAAATCTATCTGAACACAGCAACCCAGTAAATCTGTATAGTATAAAGGAAGTATGCCCCAAAATATTAACTGCTGTTATCTTCAGATGGTATAATTATAGGTGATATACATTCTTCTCTATGCTTCTGTAGTTTCTAAATTTTGTTTCCTTGCAAAATTAAAAAAAAAAGTCTATATTGTGGACTTAATGTACTTGGAAATTTTAAAAAATTAAGTCCATGTTGTGGGTCAAACATAACGGATTTAGACAGTCACTTGATTAATCACTTGATTAACTGACCTCTATGAAGTCTACTGTGGTTAAACTCAAACATGCATCATATGCCTCCTGTGCATTCCTCAACATGTACACAACATGTAACATTTTTAGTTTTTTTTTTTTTAACCGCAGAATATCTTAAAATGTGTCCTAATGCCCTGGGTGGACTCTAGAATCCTTGAGCGTCCACACCTTATGATGAATGAATTACTGTTTAATGTAGTACCCACAGAAAAAATAGAACAACAATGGTCTTTGATTTCCTTTCAGTTTCATCTTCCCCACAGTGACTTTCAGGACACGGTCTCAGACTTCCCAGCTTGAGCTGATTATTAAGATGAAGCCAAAGCTCTTGCTAGAACATACAGGCACTATTTTGAAAAATTTAAAAGAATTTTGTTTAAGTGCAAACTTGATAGCTTTTTAAGGCTATTTGTTTTCTGAAGTTCCCAGAGTTTGATCATTTGGATCACACCCATAAAAATCCCTGTAGAAGAAATCTCTTTAATGAATAATATCCTTCCTCTTCTAGAGGGAAGAAGAAATAGGACCTGTCCAGAAGTACTTAATAGACTGGTATTCACACAATGGATTAAAAGACATCCATCTCACAGATTAATTGCTATATTAACAGAAGGGAAATATACAGTTACCTACTTAACCCTGAAAGCACTTCAAAGAGATGAAATTCACCCAGAGCTCACTTCAAATGGATACCTTCTAAAGTTTAAAGCACACTATAAACTGCCCTCACGGTTAGCTCATTTTTCCATTCCTTTCAGCATGTTATACCTTGGTGTTTTGATGTTACTATCCCACAATGCACAACAGTCTCAGAAACTGAGTGTTTGCCTCCAAGAACTATAATCCCCCCCCCAAATAGGCCAAAGTCAAATAAGACTTTAAATCTGTTTAAGCAATATAATATTGTTTTATACAACTGTAATTCCGGGCTGCAAAGATGACATCGGAATGTCTCGCATGCAAACAAATATACACAAAAAGCCACTTACAAGAGAATAGAGCATGCCTCGATGGTCATCTCCTATAAAATAAGGTAGGTAGTATACCCGAGGCAGGACAAGAGAAATATTTCACTCAGTTCGCCGCAGTCCTGGATGAAGGTCCCTAAGCGAATGCCCCTTTGCGGAAGCCGCGTTGTGGGGGAAAGGAAAACAGTGGAGAATAGGGTTTGACACACCACTACCCTCCGGAGGTGAAGGAGGAGATGCTAAAATCTCGGGAAGGGCCGAGTGAGGATGGGGAGGAGAGTCGGAGGGGAGGTCTCTTCTCAGCAAAACAGCGCCGAGAGCTGTAACAGGCTTCAGCTGGGAGCTCCAAACAGCTAAAAAAAAAAAAAAGAGGGAGCCGGGAAAACTTTCGCTAGCCTCCCCCCACCCCCACCCCTTTCTCTCCTCCTCGGAAGAAACGCCAGCAGAGGTGCTAACGGTGCGGTGCCGGCTGCGCACACATCCGCCGGGACGCAGCGCCCCGCGAACGCGCGGCGGGGGGCCAGGGGGCCGGGGAGCTGGGGGGCCGGGGCCGAGGCCCGCACCCGGAGGGAGGGGACGGGCAGGAGAACGGGGAGCACCAGCCCGGCCCGCGGGGAAGGGAGCAAGGAGAAGAGCAGGGGCGGAAGCGGCTCCCGCGAGCTCGGGCCCGCCCCCCACCAGCTACCTGGGACGCCAAGTCGCTGTCTCACGCCGTCCGGCCGGGCCCAGCCGCGGGGATCTCGGAAAACCCGCGGGCCGGAGACCTGCCAGCGAGCAGCTGCCCGGACGCCCGGCGAAGGGGAGGAGCGGGGGACGGGCGCCAGGGGTCGGGCCGCCGGGTCACGTGGCCGGGCCGCCTCACGTGACGCCGACGCCGCGCGCGCCCCCCGGGCTTAGCTTCCCGCTTTGCTGCGGCGGCGAGCTGGCGTCTTTGGGCTCCATCGCAGGGGTCTATGCAGAGAGTCGCGGTGGAGCTCGGCGATTGCCCAGAGTTGCAAGCTTTGGTCTCAGGGAGCCATGGACGAGCGAGGGACTGGCTCCTGCTGCCCTCTTCGATGGCTTGGTTAGCCGCAGGGACGGCCGGTTAACATCCTGGAGGGACCTGGGACGGAAAAGCAAGTGGAAACTCCTCTACCTGCCCCGTGGCGCGCCCTGTTCCCTCTAGGCTACCCAGATGGGGCTGTCGGGGAGAAAGGATTTCGGAGGAGAGACTCGTTTAACTCCAGAGATGTCTTTCCCCGCTTCCCCCTCCCCCCGCCCCTTTCCTACTTGTCCGTGAGCAGCTGCGCTAGGCCGAAGAGTAGGGAAGGTGGCAACTGGACCAAGATCAGAAGGAAGGAGGGAGTGAGGCACAGAGCCCAGGTGATGAAAGGAAGGCATCGTACCTCGCAAGCATGTCCCCAGGACTGTAAGGGACCTAAGACATTTTCTTATTATAAATGAGTAAACTGAGGTCGGGGTTGCTTTATGCTGCTCTAGCCTGTCATCTCTTGAGACCACAGTCATCTTTATAAAGTATTGTACAGACTCTGAATACTCCATTTCGCTCCATAGGCTACAGGATAAAGTCCAAACTTCTTGGCACAATTTTCTAAGCAATCTTTTTCAAACTTACTTTCCCACTTGAACTCCCATGAATAAACAAAAAAATATCTACGTTATCACCAAAACAAGGCAGTTAATCTACTAGAAGAAGGCTGCTTTTGCACATCTTCCAGCACTCTAGGCTATGGCTACAGAGAATTCTTGTTTTCCTTGACTACTCAACTCTCTTTGGATTACTAACTTTTTCCCTAAGTTGCTTTACTTGTCTTTGCATTCATTTATTCTTTCACGACTCTCTGAAATACCCTGGAATCACTACCCTCTCCCCACTTAAAGAAAACCAGAGTCAGACAGTACTTAAGGCATTAAAACAATTTTATTCAGAAACTATTACAATCATGCAATCAAGCCCAGATGTAATACTGGGGTCTCTTTTCTCCTATTGCCAATAGTTCCTGAATAAAATCCGTTTTACTGCTTTAACTATTGTGGGGTTCTGGTTATCTTTAACAACACCCCAAGGTACACATCAGTCTCCTACTCATCTGTCAAAATCCAGATCAAATACCACCTACTCTTTTCTTCCTTCTCTGCATCCTCCTCCCTGATTCAACAGCTTCAGCAATTGAAATTCATTCAGTGTCTGCAGTAACTTCTTCCTAATTTCCTGGCAGCTACATATTTTGATACGTAAGTCTCACACTGCCTAGAAATGTACTGTACATTTCCTGTAAGAGGTACATTGTCTATCACTATCTTCTTCCCTAGATTATGAAGTCTTTCAGGACTTCTGGGCTTAATACAGTGCCCTCAGTATCCCCTGAATGAAGGCCCATGCGGTAGACCCTCTGTATCCCCTGAATGAAGGCTCATGCGGTAGACCCTCAGTATCCCCTGAATGAAGTGGCACCACCAAGGTTGTAGCAGTCAGTGAATTTACTGAAAATTCTTTGAGTCTGCTTTGTTCAAAAAAAACTAATACCACACACACAAAAACTGGTCAATTTCTTTAGGCTACAATCTGATCAAAAGAGCTTCTGTAAAACATATTTGAAGTTAATACATAATAGTTAATATTTGAAGTTAATACATAAAACATAATAGAAGTTAGATGGAAGAGAGAGAAAGACCTTCCAGAAGAGAGAACAGTATGTTCAAAGGTAGGAAGGCATGAAACAGTATTATTTATTTAGGAAAAGTGAGTAACCCTATATAGCTGGACTTGGTGACCTCGTTTACTTCTGGGCCAAAGGAAACCTAATTGCTTAACATTGCTGTACTTGAAAGACTGACATATTTATTAGCATTAGTGTCATTTATTGGCTTAAGTTTCCCTCAGACAAATCATAGGCTCTTAACCTGAAATTGGTCTGTGACTAGTGCTAGGTGATTTTTTAACTTTCTTTGTCCAGCTTCAAAAGCTCTTTGCAGTTGTTATCTAAAAGTGGCAAAATAACTTGTTCCAAACAAGATTATTTTAGAGCACTCTAAACTTTTTCTACTGGGCTAAATAACTCGATTTACAGGTAGTACTTTAAGGATGAAACTGGGTTCTACCTCCAGCAGGGAGGAAGGACCCCTCTTATGTTCATGCTAAGACATGACTATGCTAGCAAAAAGTATGTCAAGAACCTAACGAGGGGTGTGGCTCGGTCGGTTAAGCGTCTGCCCTTGGCTCAGGTCATGATCCCAGGGTCCTGGGATCCAGCCCTACCTCAGGCTCCCCGCTCAGCGAAGGGCTGCTTCTCCCTCTGCCTGCCACTGCCTCTGCTTGTGCTCTTTCTCTCTTTCCGTCAAAGAAATAAAATCTTTAAAAAAAGTAATCTCTCAGTAAATGGAAAATTAGAACATCATCTTTTGTTTGCTCCCTTTTCCTCCATTGTGCTCCTCCGTGAGTTTCAATTTGGCCAGGTGTGGGTCAGCCAATTCGGTGCCACTTCCTTCAGTTGGACTAGCTAACATTTGATGGAGCACACCTCTTACACAGTTTCCTTTGTCGAGAAAAGCTTCTGAAAATCCCTTAGGCTAACACTTGTTTTTCATAGGCCACTGGAAAGTTCTTGATGTTGGGCAAGCAAAATTAAAAGAGATTTCAGTTACTTCTTCAAATATTTGAAAATTAGTTCTTCTGAGAGAATAAAAACAGCTGGGAGCACCCAGATTGTCTCTACTTTGCCTTTTCTTTTGGTTGGTCAAGACTGAGAGAAATAAGTCAGAGAACGAGGCGCCTGGGTAACTCCAGTGGTTAAGCGTCTGACTCTTGCCTCGGGTCATGATCTCAGGATCATGGAATTGAGCCCTGCATCAGGCTCCATGCTCAGTGGGGAGTCAGCCTGAGATTCTCTCTGTTCTTCTCCCTGCTCACGTGCGCATGCGTGCATGTGTGCTCTTTCTCTCTCAATAAATAAATAAAATCTTAAAAAAAAAAAAGAAGCCAGAAAACCATCAACTCTTGTAATGGCTAAATAGCGAACATTTATGTCACTATATAAGATTGCTTACTTGTTTATGTAATACACAGTTGTAACACACAGACATCTGTTCTGACAGCTGCAAAAACAATATAATTATTTTTTGAGGTTTGAAGATGGCATAAGTCTTAGGATTTTACAAATGTAATAAAATATAGAATCTACCTAGAAAGAGATTCCACCTTGATTTTCTTTTTTTTTTTTTTAAGATTTATTTATTTGGGAGGGAGGAAGAGAGAGTGGGGGGGGGCAGACAGCGGGGGAGAGAGAGAGAATCCTAAGCTGACGCTCCACTGAGCACAGAGTCCAATGAAGGGCTCCATCTCACAGCCCCGAGATCATGACCTGAGCTGAAATCAAGAGTCAACCAAGCATCCCGATTTTCAATTAGCTTAACGGAACGGGTAAACATGATCAGTCACAATTAGTTTTACAACCTCAATTATTATCAATCAAACTACTTTGGGGGCAATTTCTGCTCTTATAGTTGGGATAACTATAGCATTAAACAGGGAGGGAGGAAGATTGAGAGAAGTGGTAATGGAAATTGGAAAAAAGAATTTTTATTCTAATTCCTTTTTTCTGTCACCCCATGAACACATAAATAAGCAAACAAGTGTCTTATTGCTGGCTAAAGTAAAGTAGCAAAGCACTCTGCTGGTTGATTTCTTCCCCTGCAATGAGGCAGATGCTATGCTGAACAGGTGACATAAAGAGATAAACCTATTCTGTTCCCTAGATCAGGCATGAGACCCTCTGAAGCACACCACTTCTCCTGAGTGTCTATTTTGCGCCTACATAAGACCACCTTCTGCATAAAAGTGACCCAATACACTCTGTTTAGAGTTGCTTCCTTGCCCTTGGTCAGATGAAAGAGTTTGTTAATATGGAACCGCTGCACTGACCGTGTGCACCAACAGTGCCATATTTATTCATCAGCAGCGGTGCTGGGGCCACCTTCATTTAGCAATGGCGGCACCACCAGGAGCAACATGGTTCATTAGGAAGCCACCAGCTTCTGGTGGGAGTTATGAGGTCTTTTGTTTTCCAGGGAGCTAGGGTTTTGACTGCAACTGACTATGCAGCAGGACTGACCCTCTGGGTATTAATATGTATCTTGATGACTTCTTGGAATGATGCTAGGCTGCTGCAGGGGGCAGTAAGAATATTCTCAGATGGGGCTCCTTCATTGGTTTAGAATATTGCAGGTGATGTTACCTGGGACAAACAAAATGACACTATGAGTGAACAATCAGACAAATCCAGAATGGGGGAGAAGAACCCTCCTAGCCTTGGTCTCTTCAAAAAGTTAAGTCGGTTGGGGAAGAGGGGGAGAGGGACAGTTCCTGTTTAAGAGATACTAAAGAAAAATGATATTCAAATGTAATACATGAACTTTGGGTGGAATCATGGTTGAAAATTTTTTTTTAAAGCTGTAGAAGATATTTTGCGGAGAATCATGGAAATTTAATACGAACTGAATATTAGATATTAGGTGATTTTTAAATTGTTCTGTTATTTATTCAGATATGATCATAGTAATATTGAGAATGTCCTTGTTGTTAGCAGATGCATACCTGGTATTTAAGGACAGACTGTCATGAGGTCTGCAAATGGTTCAGCAAACAAACAAACAAAAAAACCAAACTAATACTATACACATACTCATCCATGAAAAGAGAGAGCAAATATGACAAAATGTTAAATCTGGGAAATGGTTTTTGTACTCTCCTTTAAATTTTGAAATTCTCATAGTAAAATGTTGGAAGATGGGGTGAGACATTGACCTTTATACTCCAAACTAAGAAAGCAGGACATTTCAGTAATTTATTTATTCAAAAAGATCTTTGAATGCCTACTGTGTGCTAAACACTGTATTAAGCTTGGGTATATACTGGTGAAAAAAATAGTAATGGTTTCTTTCGTGGAAGCTATGATATACCAGCCTATCTCTCCTTTAAGACTGAAGGACTTACTCTCCCAGCTTCTGAGAAGGCTATGCACTGACCTCTTCAGTCATTTTCTTAACCAAAGAATGCTACCTTACCTAAGGTCGTGCCCCTTCCAGGAGCAGCTTGCAAGAAATGACTGATCGATGTGGGACTGTTAAAACCAGACTCCCTCACCTCAGTAAGGGACAATTCTCAACAACCATCCCAGGTTCAGAACTTCCCACAGGGTTGGCTGACCCCTGGTTGTGACCATACAGAAGCCCATTTTCTCTTTCTGCCCAATCTTGCTTCCATTCCTTTCCTTTACGGATTCTGAGAGCATCTACCATTGAAGAACCATTAAACACCCAAGTAGAATGACTCAGCCAGTTAGCGCCAGCCAGCTTTTCCATCAGCCATCCCAGTACAGGCACAATGGATTCATGAACAGAGAAGACATGGTAACAAGGAGGAAAGGTATACATGGGCCCACCAGCATGATCTCCCACTCACCAAGGTTAATTTAACCATTCCCATGGCCAAATGATCAACCTGCTGGCAACAGGAATCATTGCTGAGACTCAATACTGCATTATCACTTGAGGATACCAAACAGCTCTTTGGTGAAAAGGCAACTATATTGGACTCCTCCCACCCTGGATGAGGCAGTGATTCATTTCAACATGAATAGACTCATATTCTTTGGGTTTGCCTTTCCTGCCTGCTGAGCCTCAGCCAACATGACTGTCCAAGGGCTTATATTGTATTTGATCCACCATTATGGCATCCCACATATCATTGCATCTAATTAAGGAACCCATTACATAGCAGAGGAGATGGAGAAGTGGGCATATGACCATGGAATCCACTTTGGACTCATCACACGGCATACCATCCAGAAAGCTTGGCTGAAGTACCAGCTTGGAGATGGAACCCCATAAGGATAAATTGCTACTCTCCAGGATGCAGTCATGCTCTGAATCAATCACCATTGTATGATGCTCTATCCCCCACAGAATACCTGGGAGTGGGATCAAAGGTGTAGAAGCAGGAACATCCCTATGTACCATCAATCCCAGTGACCCACTTGGGGAATTTGTGTTTTTCATCCTTACAAGTGTAACCACAGGTTTAAAGGTCTTAGTTCCCAAAGGGGAAACATTTCTACCAGGAAACACAGCAAGAGTTTTCAATGAACTTTAAGCTATACCACCACCCAGCATTTTGGATCCCTCATGCTAAAGACCAGCAGGCAAGAAAAAGAGCCTCATGGGAGTAGCTGACTCTTATCATCAAGAGGCAGTAGAGCTACAATTACATAGTGGAGACAGGGAGGCTTATGTTTGGCATCCCGGTAATCAACTAGGACATCTTTTAGTACTTGCGCAATTTTGATGGCAAATGGACAAGTGCTGCAGGTGCAGCCTGAGAAGGACATGATAAACAGGAACTGGAACTCATCAGCTTTAAGAATCTGTCACTCCACTACGTAAGTCACCTGAACCTTCAGAGGTGCTAATCAACAGTGAAGAGAATCTGGAATGGACCACAGAAGAGAGAGAGGATGAGTATTGGTTGCAGCCTAATGCCAGCTACAACAGCATGGGGTGTAGTTCACCTACTAACCTTCCTTTTATAAGTTACCCCCCAGGGAACAGGGCCGCTGGAGTTCTGCAAGAAGCTACTTCCAGAACTCATGTGAGGAAAGCACATCTGCACAAGGCATGGACCACTTGGGTGCTCTACTGCCCTGTCCAGACCGGAGCTGTCAGCCCTCTATGGAAGTGCTTCAGCTTAAAGAACTGCTTTGCCCAAAGTCGGGCCCCTTTCTGGGGTCTGCTGCCTGATGGATGCCCCATCTTGCTTTCTTTTGTTCAACAGGTGTTGATTAGACTAATAACTCCCTTTGCGCTAATCTCCATCTCAGAATCAACTTATATGTGACAGTCTTCCCTGTGCAGAGGACAGTGTGGAGGAGAAGACAAATAGGTGAACACATTTGTTATTTGTACTCTGAAGGAAATAAACAAGATGCAGTGATAGCAAATGACAGGGAAGTTGTACTTAGAGAGGAGGCGGCGTTTAAGCCAGGAACCATACAACAGACTGAAGTCGGCCATGTGAGGAGCAGGTAGGAGAGTATGTTTCAGAAACAGAAATTTTTGGATGAAGCCTCTTCCCAAAGAGCATGGCATGTTGAAGTATCACTTAGAGCTTTGCAGCCTTTTAAAGGATTTTATTTCAAATGCAATAGGAGGCCTTTAAAGGATTTTTTAGGAGACAGTAAAATGCTGTGGTTTACATTTTTAAAATTCTCTCTGATACAGGGCAGAGAGCAGGTTGGATGGGAGGAAACCATTAAGGAGGTTATTACAACGTCAAGAAACATGACCCAAAGTTTGCCCTTTTCCTCCAAACCATGTTCCAGGTGCCCAAGACCTAGAATTCCCTGACCAGACAATTCCAACCCACTTTCAGGACCTTCGTGGCCCTGTCCCCTATGTCCAACCCCCAAGAACAGACTGCACACCCTCAGGGCCATGGGGTGTCTGGGGAGAGGCTGTTTGTAGGGCTTGGAAATAGAGTGTCCGCAGGCATGTGTGTGAAGCCCCTTGTAGTGTGGGATGGAGTCAGGATTGGGAAACAAGGAGGGTGAGCTGGGAGGCAGAGGCCAGGGTGGTGATCTCTCCCCACCCCCCGAAGGATTCCAAGAATCCTAAATTCAAGGCTTGGTCATCCAGGTCCTTAAAAGGCTGTATTTGTCAAGATAGGAGGATAGAACATATTTTATTTAACAAATCGTTAGCTTGTTTTAGAACTTAAATTTTTTTTTTTAAATTTTTATTTAATTATTCAACAGAGATAGAGACAGCCAGCGAGAGAGGGAACACAAGCAGGGGGAGTGGGAGAGGAAGAAGCAGGGCTCATAGCAAAGGAGCCTGATGTGGGGCTGGATCCCATAACGCCGGGATCACGCCCTGAGCCGAAGGCAGACGCTTAACCGCTGTGCCACCCAGGCGCCCCTAGAACTTAAATTTTTTAAGACATATTGTATGTGGGCCTCCATTTGTAATTTTGCCCTGGGTTCTCTGAATGTTTGGGATGAGGCTGAAAGTCACACTACCTACAAAGACAGATATGTAGACAAAGCTGGCTTCCTGTCACAAGCAGTGGATGCCAGAGGATAATGCAACAATATCCTCAAAAGGGTGGAGGAAAATATTTGTTAATCTAGAATTCTCTATCCAATGAAACTAGCATTCAAAGGTGAGGATAAAGACATTTTCAAACCAAGACTAAGAGAATTTCCCACTTACAGACCCAGAAGGTAGTAAACCTGGAAGAAAAGATCAGAATGTAAGAATCAATGATGAGCAAAGAAACTAATAGAACACTGGTAAATCTAAGTAAACACTGATTATAGAAAATTACCAAATTTAGAAAATAAACACAGGATGAAACTAGTTATCAAACTGAAGGTGAAAGGCAAGATTCAGAGTTAAAACATTCTACAGTCCTTATGGTGTTGAATATAAAATGTGAAACATTTTTAGCTATAACTTTTAATACTTTTAAGGTAAACACCTTAAGCAAATATGCAAACAGAAAGAAATTTAAAAAGTAAATAGTTAGGAGCGTGCCTGGGTGATCTCATCTCAGATCTTGATCTCAGGGTCGTGAGATCAAGCCCCAAGTTGGGCTCCATGCTGGGCGTGCAGCCTCCTTAAAAAAAATTTTTTTAAAGATTTTATTTATTTATTTGTCAGAGAGAGAAAGAGAGAGCACTAGCAAAGGAAGCAGCAGGAAGAAGGAGAAGCAGGCTCCTCACGGAGCAAGGAGCCCAATGAGGGACTTGATCCCAGGACCCTGGGATCTTTTTTTTTTTTTTATGTTTATTTATCATATTATGTTAGTCACCATACAGTACATCCCTGGTTTTATTTTTTTTATTTTATTATGTTAGTCACCATACAGTACATCCCTGGTTTNCTGGTTTTTGATGTAAAGTTCCATGATTCATTAGTTGCGTATAACACCCAGTGCACCATGCAATACGTGCCCTGCTTACTACCCATCACCAGCCTATCCCATTCCCCCACACCCCTCCTCTTTGAAGCCCTCAGTTTGTTTCTCACAGTCCATAATCTCTCATGCTTCATTCCCCCTTCTGATGACCCCCCCTTTCTTTATCCCTTTCTTCTCCTACCGATCTTTCTAGTTCTTATGTTCCATAGATGAGAGAAACCATATGATAATTGTCTTTCTCTGCTTGACTTATTTCACTTAGCATTATCTCCTCCAGTGCGTCCATGTTGCAGCAAATGTTGAGAAATCATTCTTTCTGATAGCTGAGTAATATTCCATTGTATATATGGACCACAGCTTCTTAATCCAGTCATCTGTTGAAGGGCATCTTGGCTCCTTCCACGATTTAGCTATTGTGGACAATGCTGCTATGAACATTGGGGTGCATATGGCCCTTCTCTTCACTACGTCTGTATCTTTGGGGTAAACACCCAGTAGTGCAATGGCTGGGTCATAGGGTAGTTCAATTTTTAACTTTTTAAGGGACCTCCACACTGTTTTCCAGAGTGGCTGTACCAACTTGCATTCCCACCAACAATGTAGGAGGGATCCCCTTTCTCCACATCCTCTCCAACAATTGTTGTTTCTTGCCTTGTCTATCTTTGCCATTCTAACTGGCGTAAGGTGGTATCTCAGTGTGGTTTTGATTTGAATTTCCCTGATGGCTAATGATTTTGAACATTTTTTCATGTGTCTGTTAGCCATTTGTATGTCTTCATTGGAAAAGTGTCTGTTCATATCTTCTGCCCATTTTATGATTTGTTTATTTGTTTCTCGTGTATTGAGTTTGAGAAGTTCTTTGTAGATCTTGGATNTTCCATACAAATTTAAGGACTATTTGTTCCAGTTCTTTGAAAAATGTCCTCGGTATTTTGATCGGGATAGCATTGAAAGTGTAGATTGCTCTGGGTAGTATGGACATTTTAACTATGTTAATTCTTCCAATCCATGAGCATGGAATATTTTTCCATCTTTTTATGTCTTCCTCAATATCTTTCAAAAGTGATCTATAGTTTCTAGGATATAGGTCCTTTACGTCTCTGGTTAAGTTAATTCCAAGGTAACGCATGGTTTTTGGTGTTATTGTAAATGGGATGGATTCCCTAATTTCTCTTTCTTCAGTCTCGTTATTCGTGTATAGAAATGCAACTGATTTCTGGGCATTGATTTTGTATCCTGCCACCTTACTGAATTGTTCTATAACTTCTAATAGTTTGGGAGTGGATTCCTTTGGGTTTTCCATATAGAGTATCATGTCATCTGCAAAGAGAGACAGTTTGACTTCTTCTTTGCCGATTTGGATACCTTTTATCCCTTTTTGTTGTCTGATTGCTGTTGCAAGGACCTCTAGTACTATGTTAATTAATAGTGGCGAGAGTGGGCATCCTTGTCGTGTTCCTGATCTTAAGGGAAAGGCTTCCAGCTTTTCCCCATTGAGAATAATGCTTGCAGTAGGCTTTTCATAGATGGCTTTTATGAGATTGAGAAATGTACCCTCTATTCCTACACTCTGAAGGGTTTTAATCAGGAAAGGATGCTGTATTTTGTCAAATGCTTTTTCTGCATCAATTGAGAGGATCATATGGTTCTTGAGTCTTTTCTTGTTGATATGATGTATCACATTGATTGATTTGCGAGTGTTGAACCATGCTTGCATCCCAGGTATGAATCCCACTTGGTCATGATGGATAATCCTTTTAATGTACCATTGGATTCTATTAGCCAGGATCTTGTTGAGGATTTTGGCATCCATATTCATTAGAGAAATCGGTCTGTAATTCTCCTTTTTGAGGGGGTCTTTGCCTGGTTTGGGGATCAAGGTAATATTAGCCTCATAGAATGAGTTTGGTAGCTTTCCTTCTGTTTCTATTTTTTGAAATAGCTTTAGGAGAATAGGTATTATTTCTTCTTTGAATGTTTGGTAGAATTCCCCAGGAAAACCGTCTGGGCCTGGAGTTTTATTATTTGGAAGGTTGTTTATCACTGTTTCAATCTCTTCATAATTAATTGGCCTATTTAAAAAATCAATTTCTTCCTGTTTTAGTCTTGGTAGTTTATAGGTTTCCAGGGAGGCCTCCATCCCTTCCAGATTGTTAATTTATTGGCATAAAGCTGTTGATAAAAGTTTCTAATAATCCTTCCAATTTCATTCGTG
>NC_048224.1:82645557-82694538 GCF_002007445.2 Ailuropoda melanoleuca | reverse complement strand
TCTAATTCATTGATTTCTGCTCTAATCTTGGTCAACTCCTTCCTTGTCAGTGGGTTAGGCCTGTCCCTCTGTTGCTGTTCCAGTTTCTTGAGGTGAGAATATAGAAACTGCATTTTAGATTTTTCTATTCTTTTGAGTGAGGCTTGGATGGCTATGTATTTCCCCCTTAGGACTGCCTTTGCAGTATCCCATAGGTTTTGGACCGTTGTGTTTTCATTCTCGTTGGTCTCCATAAATTGTTTAAATTGATTTTTGATTTCCTGGTTTATCGAATCATTCTTGAGCAGGATGGTTCTTAGTCTCCAAGTGTTTTAGTTTCTTCCAAATTTTTCCTTATGGTTGAGTTCCTTTTTCAAAGCATTGTGGTCTGAGAATATGCAGGGAATAATTTCAGTCTTTTGGTATCGGTTGAGACCTGTTTTGTGACCCAGAACGTGGTCTATTCTTGAGAATGTTCCATGGGCATTAGAATAGAATGAGTATTCTTTGATTCTGGGGTGAGGACGTGAGGACCCTGGGATCTTGACTGGAGCCGAAGGCAGACGTTTAACTGACTGAGCCACCCAAGCATCATCCCCTCAAAAAATTTTTTAAAAAAACAGTTAAGATGAAGGACCAAAAAAAAAAAAAAAAAAAGCAAAATAAGTTTAACTAATAATATATATAAAATGGTCCTCATTTCAATATGGAACATCAGGCACTAATTTATTCTTTGTAAATTTCCTCTAATCCATACCACTGACCATTAAAATACCACTTTTCCCACTATTGTCTCCCAACTACAAATTATTATTTATCTCTGAAGAAAACTTTATGAGAGCTATTTTTCTTTATTCTTATAAAACTCTTTCAAAGATAGATACTAAAATGTTACAGGAAATCTCAAAAACCTGGGGCTTTCAAACCAATGAGTCGATTATCAATAACTGCACAGACCCTATTTTCTGTGGGCAATGTAAAATCAAAAAAGCACAGTCCCTGTCATCAAATAGCTTGCAGTCTGATTAGGGAGAAGCAAGCTATATAAACCCACCTGAAAATAAACTCTAGCACAGAAGACAGCAAATGGTAAGAGCCTTGGATTGTATAAATGTAACAGTTCAGGAGCGCCTGAGTGGCTCCATCCTTTAAGCGTTCAACTCGTGATTTCAGCTCAGGTCATGTTCTCAGGGTCCCGAGATGGAGCCCAGCATAGGGCTACTAGCTCAGTGGGGAGTCAGCTTGAGATTCTCTCTCTCTCTCTCCCTCTGCCCCTCCCCACTCCCTGTGCCCGTACAAGCTCTCCCTCTCAAATAAATAAATAAACAAATCTTGTAAAAGAATTTGACAGTTCAGTGCAAGTGGGATCCCTTCCAAGGCTTTGACTGAATACATGAAATTGCTTTAAGCAAGGTAGAATTTCATTAGAGAAAACTGAGAAGAGGCATTAATAACAGCACCAAAGGGGCACCTGGCAGGCTAGTTGGTAGAGCGTATGACTCTTGATCTTGTGGTTGTGAGTTCGAGCCCCACATTGGGTGTAGAGATCATTTAAAAATAAATCTTAAAAATAAAAAAATAAATAAAAGCACTAAAAATCAGAAAGTGTTGAAACCAAGAAAGAAGACATTTTTAAGAAGAAAGGGTAAGCATTGTGTGAAATACTGAGAGAAATCACTGAATCTTAACACCAATGCCATCACAAGGAAGAAAAATTTAAATATTATTTTAAAGATGGTATCAACTTGAATTTTTTATGATTTTTTCTTTTATATTCTGTTAATTTTTTCCAAAAAAGCAGCAAATATAAATACAAAATATTGATCATGACTTTCTGCAAATTACATATACGAATAGCTCAGCTTTTTACTGCTTCCATGCACAACTTTATTTCCTAGACTCTCTAGCTTAAAAAAAAAAAAATCCACATCTCGTATACTGCAGAAGAATCTCCATACTATTGCTATGTTTGAAGTTCAGAGTTTTAGGCTCTTGGTTTATGTTTATTTATTTTAAGATTATTTATTTATTAGAGAGAGAGAGCAAGCACGAGCGGGGGGCAGGCAGGAGCACAGGAGTAGGAGAAGCAGGATCCTGGCTAAGCAGGGAGCCTGACATGGGGTTTGATCCCAGGACCCTGGGATCATGACCTGAGAAAGGCAGACGCTTAACTGACTGAACTATCCAGGCGCCCCTATATTTATTTATCTTTTTAAAGATGTTATTTATTTATTTATGAGAGAGAGAAAGAGGAGCAGAGGGAGAGGGGAACAATCAGACTCCATGGGGCTTGATTCTACAACCTTGAGATCATGACCTGAGCAAAACCAAGAGTGGGACATTCAACCAAATGAGCCACCCAGGTGCCCCCTGGTTTATATTTAGAGTCATGATATTAACAACATCTAACATTTATTAAGTGGGTATTGTGTCAGGTATTGTGCTAAGTGCTCTACAGGCTTTTTTAGTTAATGCTAGCCATCATAATAGATAAGCCCCAGAATCTCAGTGTCTTCACAAAACAGAAGTTTATTTCTCACTCATGGAACGTCCAAAATGATGGTTCCTACCAGGTATAAAGCTCTCCTCCAAGACATGATTCCGGGACCAAGTTTCTTCCGTGTTGTCGTTCCACCATCTTTCCCAGGTGGCTTCCATGAGAAACCTGCAGAAGCGGAAAGAGCAACACAGATCACAATGGGAGATGTGGGACTCGTCCCAGGACCCTGGGATCACGACCTGAGCTGAAGGCAGATGCTTAACCAACTGAGCCACCCAGGCGGCCCTGAACATATAATCTTGACAAACTAATTACTTATGTCATCCTTTCTAAAAGTTACCTTCCTAAAATATGTGGCTTAAGGTAGTTAAATACAAGCATTAAGATTTGTTTCTTTTTTTTTAATTTTAGAATGCTCTTTATTTTGAAACTTACACGTGTAAGGCATGTTCACAAGTATTTGTTTGATGTACAAAACACATTTTTCTCACTCTCCAGCTGCTCTTCTTTTCCTTTGTACCTGCTGCTACAAGCTGGTCCCTACATATCTTCCTATCTACAGTTCTCAGTTATTGTGAACATGCAGACAATGTTTCAGGGACCTGCAAGGAGAATCTGCCTCAAAATACAGAGTGAGAATCTATGGACTAAGTCACTAATACATCAAAACTCACAAGGAACCAAGGCTGAAGAAAGTTACCAGATTAGGTCATGAACTCAATCCTACATTTGGAACTTCTTCTTTGATGAACATCTTACTCTTACTAGCAGCATTTGTCCTTCTTCGTGCATTAGATGATGAATGTTTGGGTATCTCTGTCTAACATATAGCAGACACCAGAGAAACAGTCATCATTCCCCTCCCTTATCCCACCACCAGAAAGATTTGTTTCTTATAAGTTTGTTTTTCCCCATTTCTATTTTTGGTTCTTTTGGTCCTGAAGAGGGAGCACAACAGAGTAAGCCTGCCACCGTGTGGCGTGAGCCCAAACCTAGAATCTTTGTTTATTTTGCTTCTAGTTTATTTAGTAACCAACCTAGATGTGATGCTGCCTTATAAGACATTCACGCCAACTTCAGATTATATAGGTTTTTTTTTTTAATTTCAAGATACACTCCTTCATTCAATTCTAAAATTATTGTGATATTTCCAAACCTGTTACAGAGGTGACCAACTTTTAAAATGTGGCCCAGGCACATTCACCAGAGGATTACAGTGCTTCACAAAGTTTAGAATCTAAATAGTATTTGGTATTGTGTAGTAAATTTCACCTCTGTGGCCAGATTTCACAAATCTGGCAATATAAATTTACCCTTAAAAACTATTCTCCATGAATATTACTCAGCCATTAAAAAAAAAAATGAGATCTTACCATTTAAGACAACATGGATGGATGGAATATTTCCCTAAGTGAAATACATCAGACAGAGAAAGATAACTACCATATGATTTTACATATATGTAGAATCTAAGAGACAAACAAATGAACAAACCAAAAACAGACTCTTAAATTCAGAGAACAAACTTGTAGGTAGTTGCCAGAGGGGAGATGGGTGGAGAGCCGGGTAAAATAGATAAAGAGGATTAAGTAGCACAAACTTTCTCTTGTAAAATAAATATGTCATGGAGATGAAAAGTACAGGATGGAGAATATAACCAATAATATTGTAATAATGTATGGTGACAGATAGTGACTACACTATTCACAGTGTGCAGTGAGTAGTGTACAGAATTGTCAAATCACTACGTTATACATCTGAAACTAATATAACATTGTATGTCAATTCTACTTAAAAAAAACTATTCTCCATGAATTATACTACTTGTCTATGAGAAAAATAAATGACAACTGCTGTTTCTATTTCTCCATAATCTAATTAGAGAGGTCCTCAAATTCATAAAGGATATTTACCAAAACCTACAGAAATATTATACTTACTGAAAACATTAGAAGCATTACCATAAAAGACAGCATGGATTTTTTTTTAAATGGCCACAAATTCTTTGAGAGATGGAGTCTATGTACCCTCCCTTGGAATCTAAGTGGGCTTAAAATTTGCCTGGAACCAATAAATTGCAGCAGGAGTGGCCCTTTGAGGCTGGGTCACAAAAGTTTATGCAACTACCCACTGGTTTAGTGCACTACTTCCTCTTAGAGCAAATAGAGTAATGGAATGTGATACATAAAAGCATCCAAACCATACCTACGTGTCAGTATGTGAATTTGTGTCCAATAAAGGTGATCTATCCATCTTTCTTTCTTCTTTCTCTCTCTTTCGTTCTTTCTCTCTCTCTCTTTCTTTCTTTCCTTTTTAGGGGGAGGGTGGGAGCGGGGACAGTCAGAGAGAGAGGAAAAGAATCCCAAGCAGGCTTCACACTCAGTGCAGAGCTTGACAAGGGGCTCAATCTCACAACACTGAGATCATGACCTGAGCCGAAATCAAGAGTCAGATGCTTAACCGACTGAGCCATCTAGATGCCCCAAGAAAGGTGATATTTCAAGTGAGCCAAGAAAAAGAGATAGCTTATTCAATAAGTAGCATTTATTCAATTCATCTAAGCTATTGGTTTTCTTGGCATAAGACTGCCCATAATATCTTCCTTGTCAGTTTTTTTTTTTTGGTCTAAAATTGATAATGATGTCCCTTTTTTATTCTTCATGATTTTCTTTTCTTCTTAATCAGCCTTATCAGCAGTTTATTGATTTTATTAATTTTTCAAAGAATCAAATTTTGACTATGTCCATTTTCTCTATTTTTTCTGTTTAATTGATTTTCATTCTTATTTTGATTATTTTATTTCTTATTTCATATTTAGTTTGTTTTTCTTTTTTTCTTTCACTTAGTTAATTGATTTTACATCTTTCTTCTTTTATAATACAAGCATTTAAGTGTATACATTTCCCAGTGGTTTTGCTGTAACTCGCAAATTCTGATATGCTGTATTTTCATTTTTATTCAGCTCAAAATATTTTCTAATTCCCATTGCAATTTGTTCTTTGACTTTTGGGCTATTTAGAAGCAGGTTATTTAATTTCCAAAAATTTGGGGTTTTTCCAGATATCTTTCCACTGTTTATTGCTACCTTAATTCTACTTTGGTTACACAGAGGAATATATTCAGTGTGTTTTCAATTCTTTTATAATTATTAGACTTGTAGCTTACCCTACAATCTATGTTGGTGAATGTTCTGTGAGCCTTCATCTGTTCCCAGTGTAATCACTGCACACATTGATCTAATAGCATTCTGTCCCAAGACGGCAAATAGGATCCAGGTAGAAGCAGGCTGGCAGGCTCCATGCTGGGAAACAGACTGGATATTACCTTGAAGGAGGCAGACTTCAGTAACTCAGAAAATAGAACATGAACCCTCTGGTTGTTATCACATGTCCTCTGCTTCGGGGTCTCCTATTGTCATTCTCCCTGGTGCCCTGGAACCTCAGAGAGACAGAAAACAAAAAAGAGCCATTGGGGGGAAAACAGAGAGATAACAGATGAAATGAAAACGTAATGGAAGGGTTGAAAGATAACATTGAAGAAATCTCCCAGAAAGTAGAGTTAAACGGTAAAGGTGTATGAAGAGAAAGAAAAAATATATATATTTTAAAGACTGTATTTATTTATTTATTTATTTATTTATTTATTTATTTATTTATCAGAGAGGGAGAGAGATTGGTGGGGAGGAGCAGAGGGAGAGGCAGGGAGAGAATCTCAAGCAGACTCCCTGCTGAGCTTGGAGCATGATGTGGGGTTCAATCTCACAACCCTGAGATCATGACCTGAGCCAAAACCAAGAGCCAGCCACTTAACAGACTGAGCTACCCAGGTGCCCCAGAAACTACTTATTTTTAATAAAAGAATAAGTCAAAGTTCAGCAACCAAATAATAGGAATTCCAAAAAGAGGGAACATAAAAAATGGAGGGGAAAATTCAAGATGTCCCAAAATTGGAAGTAACCTACTTCTAGCAGTAAGAGGCAGACGAAAGGGCCCACTAAGTTTCCAGCATAATGGATGAGAATAGACTCATATCAAGTAAAAAAGTTTTAAAACCTTTTGGTTTACAAACCTTTTTAACATCTCTCTCATACAAAAACAAAACAAAAATTTTAAATTGTAACAAAATAAAAGGAAAGAATAAAAAGGAAAAAGGGGGAAAATTAAAAACTTTCACAACATGACAATTTAGTTGACATTTCAGAATTCTTGGAACAAAGTGAAGATTTTATAAGCTTCCGGAGAGAAAAAGAGTCACAAATGATGGATCAAGGGTGTCAGTCTTGTTGTAGGTTCTCAACAGCAGCAGTGGAAACCACAACACAACAAAGCAATACCTTCAAAGTCCTGAAAGGAAATGATTTTCATCCTAGAATCTCATATCCGGACAAACTATTAATACATTGTTAGAGGTTAAAAAAAAAAAAAAGACATTTACAGAGATTCAAGGTCTAAAAACTTACCTCCCGTGCATGCAAGAGGTTACTGAAGGTGTGCCCCACCAAAACAACGAAGCAAACCAAGAGAGAGGAAAATCTGAGACATAAAAGCAGAGGATCCAACACGGGACAAAGGTCAAGGGAATCTCAAAGGAGACGTGCCTATGATGTAGAGAACTAGTTCAAGTTGAAGTAGTATGGCTTAAGACATAGACACAATAAAGAATCTTATCACCCAACTATCTGCAGTCATATTCTCTTTACCTGGAAGAAAACATTCCCAGGCAAGCCTGGCTGGAATTCTTATCTGTATTTGGCAGGCCTTGATCATGCGGTAATGAGGTTTCTCCCCTCCTCTCCATGCCCTACAGACAGGACCACCTGACAATACGCCTTTCACCCCAAGAAGTATTCTGATTTGCTCATTCCTGAAAGCTGAGAGTGGGCTTTGACGTAGAATATACGGAGCGGTCCATTCCTACTGACCATGTTCCCACTGGGGAGCCAGTACTGCGCCCGCCAGAAAGGCCTGCCCGCTGCCCTAAATGTGGGAAGCCCTACGCTTCATAAGATGCTGTCATGGCCTTGCGCACAGGAAGGACTCTTGTAAAACTCCCAAGGAAGACTGTCTACCTGGCTTTGACAACTATCAATGCAGGGCCAATCTTGCCGTATCATATCCCAAGCTACTACTTCTCCATTGCAAGATTATTTATGAGCAAATCTCAGAATCATATAATTTCATCCATGAATATCTTAGCATGATGCTTCTTATATTTTCTTGTGGCCTTCTCATTATTTAATAAAATCCTTTAAAAAAATAATAACGAAATGATACTAACTCATCTTAGTATATATACTAACGTGGAAAGACCTCATAAATGTATTGTTCAATGTGATAAGCTACAGACATCACAATTACATTTAAAAGACAAACAAAAAATTAACAGTTAAAATAGATGTGTGTGCTCCCAAACATGTAAGTATACATAGAAAGATCACTGCAAAAATGTACATCAAACTACTAATCCTGATAACCTGAGAGGAGAGGAGTAGGGATTTAAAGGGTGAACTCAGGGCACCTGGGTGGCTGAGTCAATTAAACGTCTGACTCTTGATTTTGGCTCAGGTGGTGATCTCAGGGTTGTGAGATCGAGCCCTGTCTTGGGCTCTATGCTCAGCGTAGAGTCTGTTTGAGATTCTCTCTCTCCCTCTGCCCTTCCCCCCCAATCCCCTCGCTCTCTCCCTCTCTCCTAAAACATAAAAACTTTTTTTTTTTTTTTTTTTTTTTTAGAAGAGCGAACTTAAGGGGTGCCTGGGTGGCTCAGTCAGTGAAGTATCTGACTCTTGAATCAGGCTCAGGTCATGATCTCAGGGTTGTGAGATTGAACCCCATGGCAGGCTCCACTTTGGTCATGGAGCCTGCTTGGGATTCTCTCTCTGCCCCCCCACTTCCTTCTTAAAAAAAAAAAAGGAGTGAACCTCAGAATTTTGTCCTGTAGGCATTTACATTGTTTGACACTCAAATGAAAAACAATATATTCATCATTACTTATGTAATTTTGTTTATAAAAAGTAGAGAATTGAAGCACTTTGCTCATTGCTGCCCAGAGTGACAGGAACTCATCTGGGAAATGTAAAGAAGTCCCAAGTGCGGATTTGAGTTTCTAGCTACTAAGTGACCTTCCAACCTCCTTCCTAATCAAGCTTTTTTTTTTTTTTTTCCTGCCAACTAAAAATACACTATCCAGTTTAGGAACCATGGCTGATTGAATAGCAGCCACTGCTGAAGACCTACTTTGCATATTGAAACAACCTTGGAGGATAAATAGCAGCAGCTCACTGGCTCTGCCGCACAGCCGGAGCTCATCGCACTTCTGTCTTGGCCTCTGCATCATCCTCCCTGCACATTTTCAGGAGACAGTCTCTGGCCACTGTTGGCTTTTCCCCCTTAGCTTCAGGAAACCTCCTGCAAACACTGTAAAAGCATTAGTCAGTAGTCAAAGCTGCTTCGGTGCAGGGCTAACATCCTTCAAATCTTTCTCAGCTCGCTGTTTCAGAAAGCACATCACTCACTGCTAGTTCCTTTTCCTCTGTGTCTTTTTGTTTGTTTTGTTTTGTTTTTGAGAGAGAAAGAGATACTATTTCTGTTTGGATGGAGACAGAGCAAAGAGAGACAGGCAAGGAAACTACCCCCGACTTTGCCAAGTTCCTCATTTGGTTAGAAGGAGATGGTGATAAAAAAACAAAACAAAACAAAGCAAGACATGGTGTTACCAATAAAATGGAAACTAGAAATAGAAACGTTCTGGTAGATGAGCTGTGCTGTAAATGTAAAACACTCACAAGGCACTCATAATAATTCTAAATACAATTTATAATGAGAAATAAACACAGTTTAAGAGTCTGCAATATATTCTGTATCTAATTCTGATACGTGATGTCCTAGTCTTCACATACAAGAATGATGCTGACCTCTCCATTCATATGGCATGCAGATGCATTTTGAAGAGTATTTTAAAAAATCATGTGATAGGGGTGCCTGGGTGGCTCAGTTGGTTAAGGGTCTGCCTGTGGCTCAGGTCATGATCTCAGGGTCCTGGGACTGAGCCCCTGTGTTGGGCTCCTTGCTCAGCAGGGAGCCTGCTTCTCGCTCTCCCTCTGCTGCTCCCCCTGCTTGTGCTCTCTCTCTTCTCAATAAATGAATAAAATCTTTAAAAATAAATTATTAAAAACCATGTGATAGACCGTACAAAGCTTTGCTTATAGCAATAAAAATTCCATTGTCCTATAAGATATTTGAGCTGAACTAAACTTTGCACTACCTAGTCCAACCTTTCTTCTCAAGTCGGTATCTTCTTCAGCTCCTGTCCACCTCTCCCCTCTTCCCAGAACTCACGCAGAAGGAACCAGGATCAGAATGATAGCAGCAACCCTGCCCCCTCGGCTCCCAGGCCCCAGGCACACCTTATCCTTGGCCTCTGTGTCCTTATCCTCTGCCCATCCCAATCCTCCTGCAAATCAAATCCTGGCAGGATCCCCACGGCTTCATCAGCTGGACAGGACTGAGTCTCAGCTTGATCTGATCGCCCTGCCCCATGGATTAGATGGACAAGCCCTCCTCCAGACAGTTCCTTAATGCTTGAAGACTGCTCTGGGTTAATGACAAAGATTCTTTGCTTGGCTAAACTTCAGTCAGGCTCCGGAAACTTCTTCTAGGCTCATCTGTGCACTTCCTAGTAAAATCCCGTTTTAGCAAGAACCCTGCTACTTGTTAATCAGAATGCCCTGCCCTTAATATCTAATCACCTCAATATCTGATCGCAATCGTCAGCCCCCACCTTCCCCCAGGTGACATCTGGTCACCTGGCCTGCCTTCAGCAAGAATCCTGTTAGGTCAGTTTAGCCAGAATCCGCTCTGACCCCTGATGTTCCCTCTCAGCAATTTTCCATCCGCTGACCCCCACCCCGCTGATCCTTGGCTATAAATTCCCATTTGCCCAGGCTGGTTGCAAAAGGACTATAGCCTACAACCACAGGTACCCCAAAGAGCTAAGCGACAGCAACATCAATAACAACACAACACAGTGGTGTACATAACACACTCTGTGTTTTGACTTTTTCTAACCACTCCCTCCTGTTAAAATACCCTGGCCTAACAAAAGCAACAATTACAACAGGATGTTTGCTCTCTACAAAGCACTTTCTTGGTGAGTAGCAGACACGCTGAAAGATGAAGAGATGAATAAATCCCAGCAAGATCTTGAGCAAATTATTTATTCTGAGCCTCTTTAGTTATTTGTAAACCGGGAGAGTCATAAGCCCCCAGCTCGGTTCTTGACGTTTTAATGAAATAACGCGTGGGAAGGCAGGAAGCACCCTACAAACGTGACCGGTTCCAAGAGCCAAATCCCTGCAGCTGCAGATGCCAGAGAGCTGCAGAATCAACGGCTTCTGATTGGCCATAATTTTTTTAAAAAATTATGCTTTCTGGAGGTACCACTGTTTGCTGGGAAAAACATGATGACATTGCCGAAAAAAAAAAAAAGCAGTGTTTAACTGCGCACAGTTCCACCACATTGACACGATTCAGTTTTTACCGTTTACCCTCAACATAGTTACTGTTTTTTGGAGTGTTTGAATCATACTTAGGCAGTTTTTAAAAGCCTGTAGGGTCCAAGCAACAAAAGAATCTCCAGGCTCCAGAAAAAACATCAGGGCATGTGTTCTGAGCTGCTAAGAAACGGGGTTGGTACGAGGCTTGGCTCTATCAGGAGTTGAAGGGCTGGGGACAATGGTGCAGCCCGGCCCCAGCGGGAGCACAGCTCGGGCCGCGCGGGGCTGAGGGAGGGGCTGTGGACCCGCCCCGCCCCGACCACCTCGGGAAGGAAGCGGGAAAGGGGAACCAGCAACAGCCGCTACATTTCCTTCTCGCTCTTGGGACACTCCCGCCGCTTAGAACGCGGCTGCGTGCGAGCGGACGGCCACAGAGGAGGAGCTCTCAGCCTCTAATAACGCGGAGGTAACTTTACTTTCCCTCTTCTCCCGTCGGCGAGGAATGAACGGAGCCTGTCTTATTTTTCTCCAGGGGCAGCCGAAACACTCCCCACCCCCCACCCGGGAGAAAAGTCCCTTCTCCTGTCCCAGCCAGGTTTCCCCTAGGTCGGGAACAGGTCTTGGTTTTAGAAACTGGGCATTTCTAAATAAAAAAGGTGAGTCGTGCTCTATAGGCAATTTACCTTGATAAGGCAACGGGGGAAACCACTTGGCTGTGACTTGTTCATTTGTCCCCAGGCAACCGTATTTGAAATAGCCACTGTTCACAAGACGCAGTGCTGGTCCTGAGGGGAGTTCCAAAGGCAGCCGAAGTTATCATGAGCCAACCCGTCCTCTTCACTTGGTGCTCTGAACTGGAGCTAGCTTCCACTTCAGGATTTAGGCTTATAGGAAGAAAACAAAGGCAGAAAGCCACAGACTAGCAAGCACTGAAGACATCTTTGAGTCATTCCTACTGAACTAGGTTATATCTAACTGGAACTTCCTTTTGCTTCTTTGCTTTAACTACCAAGGAAGGTGAGCCTGCATTGGGCGTCTTCTAGGGAGCCCTACCCTATTCTCTGCGGCAGCCCCCTTCCCCACTTCCGGAGATAGGTCAGCTCGGGGTGATTCATTTGCCCTTACTTCCTGGCCCTTTCAGAGCCCAGGCCTCTGTTTGAAACCTGACATTGTAAAGACACTTCCTACTTTTGGAGGAGAGGCTCTTCTTCCATGTGCCTGCGTGGATTTGTATTCTTCCCGAAAAGAATGGCTGATATGTGCACCTGGCCTTTCTCCCCTAGGGGTTAGCAGTGGCCACCATGGGTTCTGTGAATTCCCGAGGTCACAAAGCAGAAGCCCAGGTGGTGATGATAGGCCTCGACTCAGCTGGCAAGACCACGCTCCTGTACAAACTGAAGGGCTACCAGCTGGTGGAAACCCTGCCCACTGTTGGTTTCAACGTGGAGCCTCTCGAAGCCCCGGGCCATGTGTCTCTGACGATGTGGGATGTGGGGGGACAGACCCAGCTGAGGGCCAACTGGAAGGACTACCTGGAAGGCACGGATGTCCTCGTGTATGTGCTGGATAGCACAGATGAAGTTCGCTTGCCCGAGGCAGTGGCTGAGCTCATGGAAGTCCTGAATGATCCACACATGGCCAGCGTCCCTTTCTTGGTGCTGGCCAACAAACAGGAGGCGCCTGATGCTCTGCCGCTGCTTGGGATCAGAGACAGGCTAGGCCTGGAGAGATTCCAGGACCGCAGCTGGGAGCTCCAGGCCTGTAGTGCCCTCACCGGCGCTGGGCTGCCCGAGGCCCTGCAGAGCTTGAGACGGCTCCTGAAATCCCGCTGCCACTGTGTCTCCACGTGAGCACCGGTGTGGCAGGGAGTGGGGAGAGCACGAAGACTTGATCTGGGCAGAGCAGTGAGTCTTTGCCTATACGAACTGAAAGAAGCAGCTAGTCCCTGCTTGTCAAACAAGAAGTCCTCTGTGCTTGGACAGGATATTTTCTTCTTGGGGCTTATTGTCACTAGTGTTTATGTTGAAAACCAACTATTCTTTGAATAATAAATAATACTCTTAAGGGAAAAAAAAATGCCTCAACACACTTCCTTTAAAAACTCATTTGCAAGGGTGAACTGAGCAATTGTAGTAGTAGAACAATGAATGAATGGTTACATTACAATTAAGACCTAAATTCACAGAAAGAGGTTTCAAAATCAGATTAGAAAATCATCTGGACATGGTCGCAATCTTAGGAGTGATTTTTCCCTGGTGTCTCTGGGTTTGTGCCATGATCACTCTGAGTGCACGCAGCCAGGGGCTAGCAGAGTTGAGAAGGTGACTCTGCCCCCATGGAATCGGGGCAAGAGGGTAAGAGTTGGGGCCTTCCAAAATTTATCCTTTTCTCTGACCCTGATGAACTATTTTTTATCATCTTGTATTGGTCTTTTTCTAAAACACCTCATTTTTATCTTTTTTTTCGTTCTCTTTTCTTCATACAGCATATCTTTCCTTAAAGATCAAAGATTTCATTCATTTATTCACTCATTTAATCAACAAATATGTAGAGCATTGAATGTGGGCAAATGGCACTGAGTTTTTAATTATGAGCCAGGCCTTGGAGATGGGAGGTGTGAATTTTGAAGATACATATAACAGAAGTGCTTCTTTTCCATTACTAACGGTAAAAAAGAAAGTTGAACATAGTATCCTACAAGAGTTTTCAGGTGATCTTTACCTAGGAACCATGAAGCTCCTGAAATTATTTGCAAAATTATTTGCAAAATGTTATGCTTTGAGCCTTTTTTGGGAGGGGGCAAAGAAGACCCATAACGTTTATCAGACTTTCAAAGGGTTTTGTGACTCCCAAAACTTAAGGATCACTCATCTGGTCTTATCTGTCATCCAACAGAGGAATACTTTCTAGAGTTTTTTAATGGCTGGGAGCTCATATTTGACACCTGCTCTCATGTTAAACAGCTCTACATGTTGGGTATTCCTACCCTGGGCTAAAACCGTCCTCCTTATTGCTCCTGATGGTGGTTCTCTCCTCTTCGGAGTGACACAGTATAAATGGGCCCTCAACACCCTTCCAACATCTGAGATCCACTGGGGTCTCTCTACCCAAATTCTTCCCTTCTAACATCAGGTTAGGCAGGCTAAATTCTTTCCACTACTTGTCAGTAGATAGATTTTCCTGTTCAGGCACAGGAAAGTACAAAGATACAAGACAGACTGGACAAGGCTTCAGACCTCATGGAGCTCTGGCTGGGGAAACAGTAAGACAAAACTCCCATAAAAAACCAGAGGGAGGCTCAATTCAGCAGGTGTTTATTGAGCACTTACTGGGGCCAAGTTCTGTGCTTGGTGCTTTCCATAGATGATCTCTCAGTTCTCTTGATTCTGCAAAGTAGGTATGATTCTCTTGTTGCATAATTGGAAACTGAGGCTGGGGGAGGTTGTGACTTGCTTGAGGCACAGAGCTATTAAATGACATATCTAGAATTTGAAACCAGGTAGGTCTACCCAAATGATGCCTGTATTCTTCCACATCATGTTTCTAGAAGGTTTAAGCCAAGTCAGCTGATGTGACGAGGGAAGCAGTCAGGTCAGAGGGAGGAGACTGCTTGGAAGTTTGAGGAGGAGTGAAGGAAGGACACGTAAGCTGGCGAAGGGTGATGGGTGGATGAGGAGGATGTATTATAATAGGAAACAAAACTGGAAAAAACTTTCAGTCCAAGCTGGGGAAGATTTGGACTTTCGTAATCTGCATTTGGCTCAGGGAAGTGAAACCACTGGACTTACCATTTAGGAGGGTAACTTAGTGGCTGTGTGGGGTGGAATAAAAAGAAGGGGGACACTGGAGTCAGGCAGGTCGGGAGACCTGCTAGCTGCCCTTCTCAGTAACAGAGGAGAGAGGAGGAAGAAAGATGAGAAACTGAAAGCCATTTTTGAAGGGAAAAAGCTGAGAGAAGAAGTTGAAAATGGCGTCAGATTTTGAGTTTATGTGACAGGAGATTGGAATGACCTGAGAAGGTGGACACAGGAGGAACGAGTTGGGACGGGGCCAGAACTGGTGGGTTCTGGTATTGAAGTGCTGGATATGAGTGTGTGGATAGCTTCCTTCAGATTGTTCTATTACCTGCAGTCATCCGGATACCCTGCTGGATGCATCAGCTGGTTCCCCCACACACAGTCTCCTTTCCTCACATGATGTGTCAGTTTTTATTGTGACCTCATCTTTGGTAGGATTTGTTTTTCCCCGTGTGACTCCCATGTGCCCTGTGTTGTGACAGTGTTTCTACACAGAGTGGTTTCACATTAGTGTTGACTAGGCTCCTGAAGGTTTCACTGTTTTAGATCAAACATTATGTTAGTTTCTCTGCTTGGGGTTCATGGCCTCACCGGTGGCATCGATTTGGGTTCTGTGCCCATTCATGGCACAGGCTCTAGGGATTCAATTTCTGACAGGTGATTTTTTTTTTTTTTTTTTTTTGGCACCCATATCCCAAGAGAGACCATTTGCTTCTTCATACTTTCCTGAGCTAGTGGAGAGCATTTCCCAATTCCCTTTTAAGGAAAGGGCATCTCTTTGATACGCTTGCTTTTCTGCCGAGCTCAGATCAAAATTTTCTCTCTTCTAAGCAAGTCTAAGGCCATACCTCCTGTTCCCGTGCAAGTGTTATAACCTTAGTCTGATCCCTAGAGCCTAACCTTGGCTTTTCTAATATCTCTGTGGACTCCAGGCTCCCAGCTTACACTTACCTGCTTTGGCTGTGGTTTTGCTCTTCATTTCTGCCACTTAATGATATCCTTTCTTTTGTTCAAGGACAACATGTATTAAAATACAATTTTTTGGTGATAGTTTACCCAACATTTCTGTATCTCTGTAATGGGCAGAGGTCCATCTGCTATGAAGTGTCTTTCTGAATGTCCTGAACTGTTTTGATAAGAGGCAGGAAGATCTGTACTTAGGAAGATGGCTTGGGTAGCTGACTTGGGGTGGAGAGAGGGTCCTGAAGCAGGGAGGCAGAGTAGAGGGTGACTGGGATGTCTTTTGATTGACATGCATGCTCTTGCCACCACTGGGGCAAACAGACATCCTGTCACTGTAGAAGACATCATGCTGTGGGCATTTGTTTCCCTTTTTTTTTTTTTTAAGATTTTATTTATTTATTCGACAGAGATAGAGACAGCCAGCGAGAGAGGGAACACAAGCAGAGGGAGTGGGAGAGGAAGAAGCAGGCTCATAGCAGAGGAGCCTGATGTGGGGCTCGATCCCATAACGCCGGGATCACGCCCTGAGCCGAAGGCAGACGCGTAACCGCTGTGCCACCCAGGCGCCCCTGTTTCCCTTCTCTTGACAATTGTCAGTCTCTTTCTGACATTAGGATGCACCATGCTGTTGTCCAGCTCTGAGAGCGTGCTCCTTGCTTGGACCAAACACCGTGGACAGGGGAACCAGCAGGTAGTGTGTGATGACAGCCCCAAATCCTTAAAGGCAGATGTGCTCTTAACAAGCTCCAGGAGCTCTCCTCTCATCATCCCTCTTGGATAAGATTTGGGAAGAAGGATAACAAAACAAAATATCCTAAGAACCATGCCAGTTAGTGTCCAGTTAGTGTTGACCAGAACTCCCTGCTGGTCCCTGCTTAGAGGGATTGAATGCCAAATCAGTCACAGAATCACCCAGCAGGTGAATTATGGAGTGGGAACTATACAATTCTCTGGACAGAAGGTGGGGTTTGAGAGCCTCAGAGTCCGAGGGCAGTCCTGCCAGCCTTCTACCTCCCCAGCTTCTGAGATGTTTACCTCGTGTGAGCATGGGAATCCCACAGGATGCAAGGCCCCACAGCACCTTCCTGGGATTTTCCATGCCCCTCTGTGCATGTGCTCTGTTCAAGCTCCCGTGTCAGCAGGCAGTCTTGTAGTTACATGAGTGATGTTGGCCATGGCAGCAAGCCTCTGGGGTCACACAACCTTAGGGCAGCCTCCTGAACCCCTGTTGTTTTTTAGGCTTAGGATGTTTTCCTGTTTGAATCTTGCCCATGATTTTAAGGATCCTTAGATCCCACCGTGCAGGAAGCTCTGCCTATACACCTCAGCCCATGTTCACCCCCTTCCTGCACTCTCCTGGTGCTGGCCCACTTGTCAGCGCCTGAACCGGGGCTGTTCTACATGTGGGTACATAGTCTCTCCAAGGATGGGCTAAGTTCCTAGAGCTCAGGGGATGCCTTACATCCTTTGATCCTCTTCAAAGCCTGTAACGATATTAGGTACTAGGAACTGCTAATTAAATACCTGGGTGAATAATGAATAACTACTTAAAGATATTGAACTGGGTGTCATGGCAGGGAGTCCCCAGGTGCTCTGAACTGTCCAGAGTGAAATCCCCAAATGAGAACTCCAAGAGGCTCACTAGCTCAAGAGCCAAAATGGCAGCACAAGCCTGTACTTCAAGCATCATCTGTAGTAAAAGCAACAGCAAAAAGTCATACATGCTTTTTCTGGGACGTGTCGTGCTCAGAACTACCTGACTTGTAGTCTAAGTAGGAGAGGGAATGCTAAGTGGGGACCTAGTGAGGTATGGTAGGGGGCCACAGGGGACACCAAGGCCCTGGAGGTAAATGGCCAGTGAGAGCACGTGCAGGGCCCGGAGCCAGTGCCCGGGAGGAGTGAGAGGTTGCTCTCCTGCCCAGGCAGGGGCCTGGCCTTGCCCACTCCAGGGCTCCCATCCTTCTGCTTGTACCCTAACACTGGTGGTGATGGAGGGAGGGTGGGACTCTATTCCTTTTCAGAGCCTTCCCTGAGGACCACAGGGAAGCTAGACTTGCCTGCCTGGAAACAAAAGTGATAGTAGGTCCAGGGTAGCCCTTGCAAGTGAGACTTACACTCCCTTTGCTGCTGGCAACTGAAGGGTAGGGCAGTCAGTAGTCGGTAGGGTAGCCTCAGCCCTTGCTTCCCCACCTGAGGCAGGCCAGGGCCCTCATGGCCATGGAAGCGGGAGGTAGGGGCAGATGGAAGGGTTTCCCTCCTGCTCTTCTGCTCAGAGATATACATGTACATATTCATATATATAGATGTATAAATATATATATGTGTGTGTATACACACACACACACATTATAGAACTACAAACAGGGAACCTTAGGAAAAGACAAATCATGCTTTCTGTTTTGTTTTTTAATGGTGTTTTCCTTACCTGAGACGTACTTTGCCTGTTCCGATTCCCCCACGCCTGTCAGATCCATCGAGCTCGCATTAATCCCTGAGAGTGAGTGAAGGACAGGAATGTGAGCCAGTGGATGTGGCTATAAATGCAGGACAGCAGGTGTCTGTTTTCTTCTTAAATTAAAATGCCTCTGTTCTTTTTTCTGCAAACACTGTGTGGAGTGAGAACTGTTCTAGTTTGGAGAGCTGATTACCCATATGGATATAAGGCTGAGTTTCTCCCTTTCTGGTTCACGGATTTTAAAGATTTCTCTCCTTCCTCTCTTAGTCAGAATCAATCCTCTGGTGAAAGTGAACCACAGGGGTTGGTTTTGACTTGGTTCTGCTGTGTTGTGGTTCTCAGTTGTCTGTCCTCACCGGTCTACACACGTGCCTCCTCCTGCTGGGCTGGGACAGTTGTGTCCCTCCAAGTGGACCAGGCACCCATGCCCCACACGTGGGTGAGCCAGGACCTTGCCTTTCCTTCTTATCCTCAAAGATTTAGAACACACATCAACACCTCAAGCGTCCCAGCCCCAGCCTCAGGGGCCAGCTTCAGAAGACTTGCACTTTCCTCAGAACCAAGATGACACAAATGGGGCGGGGGAGTGGATAATTGGGGGGAGCACTCCCTTCCAGAAGCCCCAGGCCTGGCCGGCCTTCAGACAGATGGAAGTCAAATAGGAATGATGAGTTGTTTAGTCTGTGCCTCTTTCTGCGGAGCCTGGGATAAGCTGGGAGAGTCCCTGAGTGAACAGGAGGTGGAGAGGCCAACCTTTGCTGCCACCTCTTGGCCCGTAAGGACAAATACAAATTCAAAAGAGGAGGCTTAATTGTCTCTGTTGAAAAGAAGAGACGTCTCCCTGCATTCCTTTTGTTAGAGCATTAACTTTAGAACTAGACTGGTAAGTTCTTTCCTCTGTCTCTTTGAAATGTATGTAAATCCTTTAAAAAGCTAAATAAAGCTGTTGCCAGCTTTAGGACTCAGGAATGTCTTTCTCAAGAACCTGGGACCAATCCCTTTGAAATGTCAACATCAAGGGATATAGGGCCTGCCGCCCAGTCTCTGTGGAAGGGCAAGAGCCTAACTTGGCAAGTACCTCACTCCACGTTGCAAAACTACTTCCTGTCATAAAGATATGAGAAGTTTGTTTCTGCTTAGGTTAAAGCCAATTAGCTAACAGATGGTGACCCCAATTACCAGGTAAATCTAGGATGAACCTTGTATGACAAATGGTGCTGTCACGCCCTCTGACTTGAGACTGGTTCTTATGTAGGTAATGGGTTGTGTCTGCCTGGCTGTATCAGAGGGTGAGATTCCTTTCTGTCTTTGCAATCTCTAGCTGACTGCCTGTGAGGCACATCACATTCTGGTTGAATGCTTATTCAATAAGAAAACTGTCTTCCTTCTCTACTACCTCTGTGGAGAGGTTTTCGGGTTGGCAGGAGATTTATTTTTAATTATAGCTCCCCAACAGCTCCCATTGGTTTGGGTCTGTGAGCTTCTAGTCACACCCATGATTAGTAAAATAACACTGGTAAGGGCTAATCAACTGGAATGCATCCTGGAGGACACTTAATTAGGAATGATGAACATGAGTTCAGTATGACCCATGGCATTCTCCTCTCACAAGATTATGGAAACCTATGATTGCCTCCAACTTACTGAGAGAAGTATTTCTTGGTGTGGTGAAGCATGACCCTGCATCCCTTTCCCATACTGCTCATAAAAGCAGCAGTTCAGGAAAAACAAAACCATTTTAGAAAGGAAAAAAAAAAAAGAGTCTTATTTTTACCTCATTGTCTTGATTTCCACTCCTCTGACAACATTCACCCCCAAGGAGATTTGGCTCTACAGCTACAGAGCATAAGTATTTAAAAATTTTCCATGAGAAAATGGCCTTGTTCTGCCTCAGATTTCAAGCTAAGACCTAATAATGAATCCTTCTCCCTCCCCTGACCCCCTCCTCCCCACCAGCAACTTGGAACCTGGAAATATCCACGTGGATATTTTTGCAGCCTACTTCAAGCATGAAATCACAAACCTTAACAAATTAGTTCTCACAAAAGCATTTCCAATTCTTCAAATAAAAGGAGGCATCATAATTATAAATTATCTCCAGATTATGAACATGATACTGTATCATTTTGCCATTTTTATTTTCCTTTTTGAATTCCACAAACTTCGATTTCATATGGCATGAAATGCCGGCTTAACTTGGAGGGAAAATATACAGGATACAAATAAATGTATAAAAGGTTTTGAGGGTTTTGAAAATTCTTCCACGAGAGAATCACTACCAAGACGGAGACGCAAACGTACCCTCTGCTCAAATTGGTGCTGTCTAAATGCAGTTAAGTGCTCCGGTTTGGAGCCTGGCCTTAAAGTTGGTGAAAATTGACTAGAACACCAGGTCTGTGCCTCACCAGCTGGGTAACCTGGGCAAATTATTTAACCCAACTAAGCTCCAGTTGCCTCATCTACAGAATGGGAATAAGAGGGAGTACCTCACAAAGCTCTTGTGACAATTCAGTGAGGTACTGTGTCCATCTAGTCAACTTGTATCTCTAGAGCACCTACTATGTGTCAAACACTGAGCTATGTACAAGAACAACAGGATGAAGGAGACACAGTCCCTGCCCTCCGACACAGTCTAACTTTCGACGTGGGACAACTATGAAGTTATGCTATGGTTTGTTAAAAATGCATATGAAGCACAGAATTCTGGGGGCCCAGGCTTTTCTCGTAGCCTTAGAATTTTCCAGACCCAGACTTGCTCTGGAGTAAAGAGGGTGTCATAGCTGGTGCAAAGGTCGAAGGGGTGGGAGTGAGGTCACAAGACAGCTCTTATGAATTCTGAAACTCTGGACACTTAGCCTCCATCTGCCTTCCTACCGTATCTACTGACATCTCCATTTTAGTGCTTCTCTGCCCCTTCTTGGCCCAAAGCACTTTCAATAAAAGAACTGTAAGCCTAGAATTAGTATCTCCTCCATGCACTTTTTTATTATTTGAGTATAGTTGACCTACAATGTTACATTAGTTTCAGGTGTACAACATAGTGATTGGACAAGTTTATACATTATGCTTTCTTCACATTTAAACGCACGCTCCTCTTACAAAGGCTAGTAGGTTGAATGGCTAGGAATGATTCCAGAAGATTGGAAATAGAAGCCCACACTCAATACCACTTCTCTTTGAAATCCTACATTTACAGGTTCATTCCTTGGACTTCAGTTTTTAAAAGAAAATATCCCTAGACAATGGGCAGCAAGGATGGTTTAGTTATTTGCACTTTAAAGTGAATGAATTCTCAAGATCTTTTCAGGAGAGGTTTTGTTAAGAACGCAAAGCTAAAAGTTGAGAACAGCTGAAAAAAGGAAGGAGTGCTGCCAGAAACAAAAGAGCTGGAACTTCACAACTTTGCTCAAGGCCATATGAATATGGGCCACATATCTCTCATTGTCCACACAGCAAGGACCTACTGTGTGCAGAAAGAAGGCCCAAGAGGGAAGGTCTGGGCATGTGGGACTGCCACCTTCTCAGGCACTTAGAAAATGGTGGCCTCGAGCCAGGGAGTGGAGAGCTAACTGGCCAGCCTGGTACAACCCCTCTGAAATGGGGAATGAGTAGGGAATTAATAATCTGGCCTCTCCTTCCTCCAGCCCCCCCCCCCCCCGCCTTATCTCCATCAGAGGTTGGCCTCCTAGGGCACAGAGCAGGGTAGACAAGGGTGGGGAATGGTAAATGGAAAATAAGCAGCCCAAGCTCTTGTATTTCGGCTCAGTAGAGAGTGCCAACGTACAAGGAACAACTAGCCAGAAGGTAGTGTCGGTCTTTAACTGGAAAAGCCACTTTTTCCTCAGTTGTATCCTACACTTGGGAGTGGGGCTTCTCCAGGTGCAGAAGGACAACACCATGACCCAGGCAGAAGAAGAAGTGAAGATCACAATTCCACGGGCCTAATCCTACCTGGGGAGGGAATTCATTCCTTGAAACTAGCATTCCAAACCCTTCAAGTAAGTTATTGGCAAAAGTACCCCCTTCTACCACTTTGAGGGTAAGATTAAGTTCCCTAGGGAGCAGATGATCCCTGGGAATCAAGAGCTCTGGGCTGCAGGGGTGAGAAGCTTGTTGGTTGTTTTGTTCTGACACAGCCGTGTATCACAAGGTTCTTACACAAGCTTGGGGGTGGCCTGCCATGCCACGAGCCCTTCCTTCCCCTCATCCAGTGATGATGATTCAGATTTCAGAAAGCTCAACCAGCAGGATCATCTTGGGGCACTTCTCAGCCACTTTCTAGATTAACATTAAGAGCTGGTTTCAGACCTGAGAAGCCTGAACATTCACTCCCCAGGCTATGCCTGCAACATGCCAGTGAGTTCAGGCTAGAATATGATGAATATACTACCTGAAGGGGGTCATTAGGAGGTACAGAGAAAGAAAGTTGTGGAGACTTGTGGTTTAAGGTTGGGAAAAACTCTACTGTCTGCCCAAACCTCACTAGGGGGACAGCAAAGAAATTAAAAAAAAAAAAGACCAAACCTCACATGGACAAAGCAAGCAGAAAGAGTAGCAGGCTTGAGACAGCAATAAAATCATGGAAGATGGAAAGCGATCTCATACACCAGACAAAGTGGAAACCTAAGTTGGCTGGGGGGTTGGGGTGTGTATGCGTGTATTGGGGGGTGCGTGTGTGTGTAGCTCAAAGGACTTCCTCTGTACCAGGCACTGGTCTAAGTCTTGAAGGTACATTGACTCATATAAGACCCCAACAATGTTAGAATTTGTATCATGATTTTGGGGGTAAAGCACAGAGAGGTTAAATAACTTGTCCCAGGTCACACAGCAGAATGTGTAGAGGTGTGCCCCAGAGACCATGCTCTACAGCCTCACAGTGATAAGCAAGCCCTTCTGCACCAAACCCTGGGAGATCTCCAGACTTGGAATATCAGGAAGCTTCAAAATGGGGCTGAAAATAGAATTGGTGGGAAGCCTGTATGAAGAAACAGACCCTCAGACTCCTTTACTATCTTACTCAGGCCAGGCAACTGCTCCGACGCTCCCTGGTAGAATACCATTGGTTTATTCTCTGGAGGTATTACCCAGTTGAGAAGGGGGCGAGAGATCTATGAAAACAGGAGAAAGTTTGTGAACTGACTGGTGAGGCTGTGCAGACCCCTTGCCCATTCAGCAACCGTGTGCTGGCAGTGAGGTTTGCACTCCCCAGGCAGGGACTGGGGGCTCCTTTGTAGGAGTTTTGACCAGCTGGAGATAATCTGAAGGTCCTCTCATGAAACAGCTGGCTCCCCAAATGATGAGCCCTGCCCACAAACCCAGGGCTCATACAAGCTCTTAGCAGCTCTTTGGTATCTTCCTCTTTTTTCTACCTATATTTTATTATGGAAATAGCAAACATATAGAAACATTGGAAATAAAGTATAATGAACACCCATTTACCTACCTTTTAAGTTGTACAGTAGTTAGCATCTTAACATATTTGCTTTATCTTTAGAAAAATAAATATAAATAAATATAGATAAATATATGTCCATATATTGTTTCTCTGAACGATTTGAAAATGAGCTGCAGACATTGTGATATTTCACCCCTACATATTTCAGTAGAAGGTCATTATCATGCATAATCAAAATCTATATATAATCCATGATCGCACCTAAGAAAATTTAAAATAATTCTCTAATATTGTCTAATATTCGATCCATTTTGAAATTTCCCTCATTGTCCCTAGAATGACATTGCGTTTGGTTATTATATGTCTTTATTCTCCTTCCTAGAACAGTCTTCTTCCTTTTGTTTGTCCCCCTCCCCCTTTGGAAGGGACCAGGTCATTTAACTGAAGGAGGGTCTCACAACTGATTTGCCCTGATTGTTTCCTTGTGGTATCACTTAACTTGTTCCTGTATCTCTTGTAAATCCTGTCAACTCAAAGTTAGATCTAAAGGCACAGATAGATTCAGATCAGATGTTTTTGGCAAGTCATATGGGTTTTCTACTTTATATTGCATCACATCAGGAGATAACATCTGCTGTCTTACTAGTAGTGAAGTGAAGTTCGGTAAAGGCAATGACCGCTAGATCTCACCACTGTCCCTTCACAGGGACTACTATGGATGATGTCCAGCACAGTGTGCATATCCTGTGTAATGCATTACTCAGATGTAAACAGACAATAAAGGATGACGGGACATCTGAGAAAGAGCCTCCAACATGAAATAGACAAAAACAAACAAACAAACAAAAAGTAACTCAGAAAAAGAGATCAGTGCAAGAAACAAAAGAAAACTTCTCCCAAACAATAAACATCCTTAGAAATAAGAGGAGATATCACACCCGTAAGTCAAGATTGCTATAAAAAATATCTAGAAAACAAGAAAGAACTCTTGGAAATCTACACTGAAAATTGAACACAAAGTTGGAAGATGAAATAGAAGTAAATATCTCCTGGGGCAACTGCGTGGCTCAGTTGGTTAAGCATCTGCCTTCGGCTCAGGTCATGATCTCAGGGTACTAGGATCGAGTTCAGCATCGGGCTCCCTGCTTAGCGGGAAGTCTGCTTCTCCCTCTCCCTCTGCCTCTTGCTCTGCCTACTTGTGCTCTCTCTCTCTCCGTCAAATAAATAAATGAAATCTTTAAAAAAAAAAAAAGGAAAAATTAAGTGAGAGGGGATGGATTATAAGATAAATAAACATGAACATTTCCCAGAACACATGAATTTCTAGCTTGAAAGAGTCTTTAGAGGGCCCAATACGAATACATTTTATAAACACAAAAACACAATATTGGGAAATTTCAGAACATCCTAAAAGAGGAAAATAGGTCACATACAACAGATCAAGAATCAGAATAATATTAAACATCTTAATAGCAATACTGAAATCTAAAGGACAATGGAGCAAAGCCTTCAAAATTCTGAGCAACTTTAACAATGAAATTGGACTGTAACCCCTAGAAAAAAATAAATACCTATGAAGCCATGCTGATATAAATAAATAAATGAATGACTAATAAGTGGAGAAGGGACAGCTCTACCTTACAAAAGAATTACATTAATGAATGTAAAAGAAAGGAGGAAAATAGAAAATTACCATTAAGAACATTACAGTAATAATTGTTGTAGGCAATATTTACCAATCCAGGCTAAAATTAGTGGGTGAAAGTTTGAGGATAAACAGGATATTTGCATAGTCTTAAAGTATGTCCACCAGAGGCTCATCAAAAAATTAAAAATAGAACTATCTTATAATCCAGTAATCACACTACTGGGTTTACTCAAAAAATATAAAAGCACTAATTCAAATGGATACATGCACCTCCATGTTTACTGCAACATTACTTACAGTAGCCAAGATATGGAAGCAGCCCAAATGTCCATCCATAGATGAATGGATAAAGATGATGTGGCATAAGCAATGTCTGCAGTAGCCAAACTTTGGAAAGAGCCCAGATGTCTATCGACAGAGGAGTGGGTAAAGAAGATGTGGTATATATATATACAATGGAATACCACTCAGCAATCAAAAAAATGAAATCTTGCCATTTGCAATGGTGTGGATGGAATTAGAGGGTATTACGCTAAACGAAATAAGACAATCAGAGAAAGACAATTATCGTATGATCTCATTCATATGTGGAATTTAAGAAACAACAGAAGATCATAGGGAAGAGAGGAAAAAATAAGACAAGATGAAATCAGAGAGAGAGACAAACCATAAGAGACTCTTAATCATAAGAAATAAACTGAGCGTTGCTGGAGGGGAGGGGGCTGGGGGGCTGGGGTAATTGGGTGATGGACATAAATAAATAATGTTAAAAAAATGAATTTTTAACACTCATTGAAATGGCAGTGGTTAAACTATGGGCCATCCTCCCTGGGCACACCTAGGAGTGGAGCCACCCAGCCTCAGTTTCCTTGTTTATTTATTTTTCTTTGAGCATTTAAAATATATTTATGTATGCCTCTGGTATTATTTTAGCCAAACTTTATCTCAGTGTTTAGAACAAAAATGCTATGATTTTACAAGAACCACGGATTCTTTTCAACTATTTTTAATACAGCAAAATAAAGATTAAGAAAAAGGTTAAAAAAGGGGCGCCTGGGTGGCACAGCGGTTAAGCGTCTGCCTTCAGCCCAGGGCGTGATCCCGGCGTTATGGGATCGAGCCCCACATCAGGCTCTTCTGCTATGAGCCTGCTTCTTCCTCTCCCACTCCCCCTGCTTGTGTTCTCTCTCTCGCTGGCTGTCTCTATCTCTCTGTTGAATAAATAAATAAAATCTTAAAAAAAAAAAAAAAAGAAAAAGGTTAAAAAAAAAGATGGGGCATATATATACAATAGAATATTATTCAGTCACAAATATGATTGAAATCTTGCCATTTGCAACAACATGGATGAATCTAGAGGGTATTATGCTAAGTGAAATAAGTCAGAGAAAGACATACCATATGATTTCACTCATATGTATAATTTAAGAAACAAAACAAACAAGCAAATGGAAAAAAAGAGAGAGGCAAACCAAGAAACAGCTTAACTATAGAGAACTGCTGGTTACCAGAGGGGAGGTCTGAGAGGGATGGGTGATATAGGTGATAAGGATTAAGGAGGGCACTTGTGATGAGTACCAGGTGTTGTATGGAAGTGTTAAATCATTATTTGTACACCTGAAACTAACATAACACTGTATGTTAACTATACTGGAATTAAAATAACATTTTAAAAAAGTATGTCCACCAGTATATTAATTAATTATGAGAAAAAAAAAAGTAACTCACAGTGGAGAACACTGGCACAAACCATATAGCCAAGTGGTCAAGATTAACACCATCAGTAATAAGTCACACCAGCTTCACACACCCCTGATCAGATGCACTAAGACGGGCACATCATGTCTGTGGTATTCTTGCCAAAAATTCAGGACTTTGATCTAATTATGAGAAATCAGAAAAATCTAAATTGCGGGACATTCTACGAAATACCTGACCACTATTCTTCAAAACTGTTAAGATCATGAAAGACAAAGTAAGACTAAGGAATGGTTCCAAATTAGAAGAGACTAAGAAGACTCTACAACTAGATGTAATGTGGGTTAGACTCTACAACTAGATGTAACGTGGGATCCTGGAAAGGACCCTAAAAACATAAAATGACATTATTGGGGAAACGGATGAAATCCGAAGTCTGTAGTGCTGTCAATACTAGTGTACCAAAATTAATGCCTTCATTTTGATCATTGTGCCATGGCTCTATTAGATGTTAGCATCAGGGGAAGCTTGGTAAAGCTTAGAATGCTAATGTTTTTGCAAAAATATTGAAAGTCTAAAATTATTTCAAAATAAAAATATTCTGAGGGAAAATTATTGCCAACCTAGAATGTTATACCTAATCAATCGTGTGGATGGAATAATGACATTTTCAGACTAGCAAGGATCCTGCACCTTTTATCAGGAAGCTACTGGTCGTCATGTTCCCTCAAGAGTAGACCAAAATGAAGACACGGGACGCAGGCAGCATGGACTTCAACACTAGAGGGGAGCAAAGGAGTTTCCAGAACAAGAGCTGCATGTACAGCCGGGAGTAAGAGAACAAATGGTTCCCAGAAGGATGTCTCACTTACGTCTTTTGTCACAAGACAAAAGAAACTAATAGTTTACCTTATCTGCTTGATTCTAGCACTGAAGTTTTCAGTTTTGACAGTTTAGGTTGTCTTATTGACATGTATATAGAAAACCAAGCAAACAAATAATTTTGTTTGGGCAGTTATCAGCTCCTGGGTTAAGAAGGGCAATTATCAGCTCCTGGGGAAACAAGTTTGCACTGAAGAGAAATGTAACCAGAGTGTACTATAATGGCCCATCTGTGAACAATTTTTTCAAATTCATAACAGTATATACACTAAATACTCATCTAACCAAAATGTCTCTATTGGGAATATGGGGGAAGGGATATATGTGGTCGGGGTTGGAAACTGGGGGGAGTGCAAGAGAGTGGAAGTCTTGCCCTCCAAGGTAAGAAGAGAATAGGTTGTGCCTGAAGCTGAAAAAAATCAAGAAACAGAAACACGGAGGAAAGAAGTAGGGGAAATATCAGAAGACACAGCTAAAACAGTTATTTCTGGGGAGAAGGAATTAGGGCTTAGCAGGGTTGAGGCAGGAGACTGGTGTTTTTCATTATAAGTCTCTACTTTTACTTCACTTCTTAAGCCAGATATCTGTATTACTTTTATAAAAATAAAAACTACATTTTAAATAATAAGTAAGTAAATTGAGAGCAACCAAAACATCGTGGATAACCATGCTCACTCCACGGTTAATTTAGGCATCTAACGCCAACTACCCTGTAGGCTCAAGCCTTGTCCATTCGGCATTCCTTCCGGCTCTCCCTGATTCTTGGGGAAGGCTGGTCTTCACCTGGCTGGCCCCAGGGGTTCTCCTTCCTTGGTGCTTTCCTTGGCACCCATTCGTCAGAAAGGTTCACCACCCTTAGCCAGGGAAGGGTTCTTTGGTGGCCAGGCTGCCCTTCCGTGTGCCCGCTCCCTCCACACTCCTCGGGGTCACTCTGGGCGGCGGCGCCCCGTTCTCCAGCTCACGCGAGCCTGTGAGCATCTTAAGGAGCTTCCCAGCCGAGAACTGCTGTGAAGAACAACCACGAAAGAACAAGTCTTTTCTCCCTTCTTTTCTTTCGGACTTACCTTTAAGAGTTTCCCAGGACTGCCGGGTTCCCTGGAGCATTTTTGCAACAAAATGCTGCTGCTGTAGCAACCGGCAGAAGAAACCCTTCAGCTCTTTACTATGTACCCCAGGTGAGCATGGTGGTACTACGGGCCCCTGCTCCTCACTCCTCTCTCCACCCACTCCCTTGTCTAGCCTCATCATGGCTGGAGGGCCTTTTCCGGCGGACGTGGAGCGTGGCGTGGCCACGTGACTTTCTTTGGCCAATGGGGTGGGACTCGATGTGCGGCAAGCAGTTGCGGGGAATGTGCTTGCACGCGGGGGCTTCCTCGCTCCTGCTTATGTCAGCGCCATCAGAAGAACAAGCTTGGGTCGGTCTGCTGTCTGAGGACGAGAGACACGTAGAGCAAAGCCACCAATGCGGTTAGTGACCTGAGGTGAGAAGAACAGTCACTCCGCCATGGCAGACTGAGCAGTACTGACCAGCCGGCCCCAGTGCAGATCAGCCACGTCGCAGACAACACAGAGCTCCGAAGGCAAATGCTTCCCGTTGTACTGAACTGAGCAGATGGTTGTGGTTTTTTTCCTCCCCTTGACACGAGCTAACACAGTCCCCGAGCGTTGGAAACTACCTGTCTACTGCTTTATATCAAGATTTCACATACGGGGAGCCTGGGTGGCTCAGCCGGTTAAGTGTCTGATCTCAAGGTCCTGGGATCGAGTCCTGTCTTGGGCTCCCTGCTCAGCGGGGAGTCTGCTTCTCCCTCTACCCTTCGCCCTGCTGGTGATCTCTCTCTCTCTCTCAAATAAGTAAATAAAGTATTTAAAAGAAAGATTTCACATATATAAAATAATGCTCAGGGATGATATTCCAAGTATGAGTCTGAGAAGTAGCCATCGTCACTGCACTCTCCCCCTCAGCACCCAGTGGTGCTTGACTGCATTTATGGACTCTCTTGGGTAAAAGGTGATAAAGCATTAAGTTTAAGTAAGGTCGGATCTCTTTTGCCATCCGCCACACCTTTCTGACGTTATAACTTCTTTTCCTTAGCTCATAAATGATTAAAGACTCAAGCTATTTTCCTGTGTGACGTTGTGTGAAACTGCATGTTGGAATTCTTACATTCCTTGGTTTTCTACTTTCATGGGCTCTTGAGGTGTCCCTGGCCACCAGACTCTTTCCCATCTTGGAGATGTTTAGTCGAGCTAACATGAACACACTGATTAGATGGTGTGCTGTGAGCAGGTTTTAGTAAGGGGTGAGGCGTGGGCGATGGGTTCCAGAAGCCAGAGATCCTGGAATGGATTCAAAGCAAGAGACTCCAGTTGAATGATCGCAAAGCATAGAGGATGAAATCATCCATCATGAAGCAGGGGGGGAAATGCACCTTGGTTGGGCAGGACACACTGGGACCTAACCGCACCCAGGCTTGTAACAAAGCATTCCCATCCGTCTGGCAGCTCTTCTTTAAACAGGGCTGCCCTGGGGAGAGAGAGGGAGGGTGGGGTGACGGGAGATGCCCCCAAAGCTTGGGGTTCTGGGCTGTGGGCAGGAGGAAAACCAGAGAGGAAGGACAAATACATTCATGGGCTGTGGTTCACAACTTGTTTGGGTTTAAGAAAAAAAATGGAATAGTACATTTTCAGAACGCCAGTTGGAATAGCCAGGGCTAGTCTTCTGAATCAGAAAGGAGGCTGCGCTGGATTTGCTCACCTAATAAAAGCCTCCACCCAGGCCCAGGGCATTTCAAGCAGATGTCAGGGAGCACAGTATGAAGAACCAGAAGGGAGGGAAGCAGGAAAAACAGAGATCCCTGTCCAGTGGTATCCCAGCCTCTGGGTGTCAATCTGGTGGACAGTGAAGATGTGAATTCACAGGAGAATCCTCTCTCCTCTCCTGTTGCCCTAGGATGGCTCAGCTACTAGGCAAACAGGAATGTGGTAGAAAGCCAGGGCTGAGTAGGATTAGGACTGGGGAGATGGGCCACGCGGGGCTGGCTCATGATGCAATGAGCTCAGGTTCACTTTTGGGAGGGATTGGTGTTCTCGGAGATGCCATGTGGGGTAGAATGTGGCCACGACTTGAAGCAGCTGACGGCTCTCAGGAGGTGGCTCTGGTATGCTTTGGGCCCATACTTCCCAAGGTAGGTTCTGTGAAACTCTAGTCTGAAGGATGGGAAGTGCTGTTGACTTGAACAGAGGCTGAATGGTCCAACAAGCTTGGGCAATGCTGGGTTCAGTGACATTGAACAGGGTTTTCCACTAGAGGATATCTCAGCGCCCTTAGTGTGATGATAGGAATAGCCAATCCAAAAGACTGATCACAACCATGGAACCCTTTCCACACAAAACATGACACTGAACTGGTGAGCTATGGACAACCACCACTTTCCAGCATGGGGGCTGGGCATCAACTGGGGGCCGGTACTCACAGGGAAAGGATCTGGTTCCTTGTATGGCGGCACCATCACCGCCACTGCCAAGGCCCTCCGCACTGGCTAGGTCTACTTCTGGTTTCAGGGGCACCAGGAAATGAACTGAGGTTTGAGCCAGATTCTGAACACCCCCCAGGGAAACCGGAGTGCTAACTAAGCAAAAAAGAGCAGGAAGCGGCCCAGTTAAAAGGTATCCAGGCACCCAGCAGGGAGGCTGGATCCCAGTGGACCCACAGATCCATGGTGTATTGACAGTCCTTCGAAAGACCAAGATCAAACCTCCAGGAGCCCCTCTCCACCAGCCGGAGACCTCGAGGCTCCTGGTGGCATCCCTTGGTTCCAGAGATTGGGGCAGCCACAGGGAGGACAAGCCCAGGGGGTCCAGCTCAGCTGCTCTGGGTAAAATGCAGGCATGGGCAACTTACAACTGTAGCTCTCTCCAACTCCCTCCTGCTGAAGGCTCAGTGATTTCACTGTTCCCGGTTCTCCAGGTCTCTCGTGGTGCTGATACCATTCTACCCGGGTGCTGGTGCAAAACCCCTCTTCCCTGAAGCATAAATAGAATGTTTTCTTTAAACAGAAGGATGGCAAGAATAAGAAATCACAAAAGCGTTTATACCAAGTAACTATACCAGGTAACTCAAATCCAGTCTCAGAGGGTCCAACCGACAAAGCATCCGGGTATATGGGCTTTTTAGTCTTTACCTTTTATTCTCTCTGATGTGCATGCTCAGAAGCCCCAGGTTTTGGCCAGTCCTGCTCTAGGCCTGAGCGTCCTGGTGTGTTGAATAGTTGGTGCTGAGATGGCCTCTCCCTTGAGGGCAGTGGCAATGTCTAATATTCAGGGCCTGAACCCTGGACACACACAAAGCCAAATAAACATGTGAGCTTTTATTTGGATAAGATCAGCTTACTGCGTTTTTTTTTTTAAAGATTTTTTATTTATTTGAGAGAGAGAGCGTGCGCGTGCACAAGTGGGAGGGGGAAGGGCAGAGGGAGAGGGAGAAGCAGACTTCCCACTGAGCTGGGAGCCCGACATGGGGCTCGATCCCTGGAACTCGAGATCATGACCTGAGCCAAAGGCAGATGCTTAACCGACTGAGCCACCCAGACGCCCCACTGACTGCATATTTTATTAAACATCCTCACAACTGTGTGTGCCAAGTAACATGATTCTCTGTTTCTGGATAAGGAGAGGAGTTCAACATCTTGCCCCAATCCCAGCACTGGTGAGCAGCAGAAGAGGGTTCTGACGCAGCAGTGCTGGTGGCAAAGCCAGGACAGCCCAGCTTCAGGTCCCGCCACGTGCACTCCCTGAGGCATTGGGTGATCGCTGGTTTTTCTCCGTCAGCTGCTTCTGCCACAGAAGGAAGGTGATAATCGCTGTCCGCAGAGTTCAGAGGATCATTGTGAGGATCTGATCGTACAACGAACGAACGGAAAAGTGCTTTGAAATGGAATGAGTATGCGTGCAGGGCATTAACACCTCCCAGTCCTTTTCCCAGATGCCAAACAACCCGTCCACCCCAAAGGTATCAGTCTCCAGCTCATGCTTCCCGACTGATCAGGAAAAGGAAAAAGGCCAAGACGTAGAAGAAGACGTCCATGGTTTCTAAAGTGGAGACCCCTGTATCAGGAGCCTGAAAGCCCACGGGAAGTTAGAGAAGAGACTCCACAAGTGGGAGGCTTTGAACTTAAGCCTTGGAAGAGCCAAGACCTCACCTTTGCCTTCCACCCCCACCCAAACCTCCTACAGGCTCCACACACTAAAAATACTCTGGCCACCTGCTGCCCAGGAAGGCAGTAAATCACTGGCCCTCGAGCACCAGAATCCAGGCCAGGCCTGGCCTAACGGCCTAACGGATGGCCTGGCCTAATGGCCTCTGACAAAGCCCCACAGGTAAGTTTGCTTCCTTCCAGCCAGGCAGTTCTCAATAGCTTTCAAGAGCGGCAGGAGAGTGCCCTGAGGAAGTGGGGGTGACGCTGAGTGTTCTTGGGCCAGCGGTGCCAACTGGGTATGCAGTGATGAGAGAGGAATGTGTCATGGGAGGAGAGGGGCTCCCAGGGAAAGGGTGGTGGCTCCTGTGGCGACGAGCAACTGCTTTATGATTTAGAATAAGCAAAATCCACAGATCAGGCACTCAGCTGCTGTCCTATTACCCTGGGGCCGCCAGATGTCACTGTTACAGGGAGCATGAGTGTTTGTGGCCCGATCTCGGGACAGGCGCTGGATTTATGGAGACAGTTTAAACTGTGGGCGCTCAGGGGAACACCAGTGAGATACATTTCTTGCCTCCACTTCTTTACTAATGAGATCCTACCCCCAGGTACCAAAATCAGTCTGATTCCCAACATGTAGTTAAAAAAAAAAGCCAAAAATTCTTTACTGTCAATACAGTAGCATGAATCAGAAATGAGAGGCCATCATCAACAAACACATTTGTGGGAAACAAGTACCGCGCTATTCTGTAGTGTTGCTCAAATCTGAAAAAGTGGGGACCCCTGAGAGCGTGTGCTCTACTTTGTCACCCCTGCCCTTAGAAACACCACTGCTTTATACAAGTTAACTGCTCTCACCTGACCACTTGGTCCAACCAGTGAAAAATACTAACAGGACAATACAAAACACAAAGTCAAACGATGAAATTCAGAGACTACTCAAGTGTAATGAATAGACTTACAGGATCAGAAAGGTGCTTAGGTTAAATATTTTAGATGATAAAAAAATGAACAAAATTGAATAACCTTCATAACTTGTAAGCTCCTGGGAATATGTCAAACGCTGCTGGAATAGGAAGAACACTGGGTCCTACCTCACTAAAATGCTGTGTGGCCTTGGGCAGTTAGTTAAACCCTCTGAGCTTCCTTGTGTATAAATTGTACCTCTCCAAAGCCCCTTGACAGTGTAAGATTCTAGGACTCAGTGTGGTCTTGAGGCCCCTGTGCAGTTGTGAAGGTGGACACCAAAAATAACAATATAAGGCCACCCAGGGCTACTTAAGTGACACAGACAAGGGCTGTAAGAATTCAGAGTCCTTCCCTCTGACTCTCAGGGGACCGAGGGAAGGCTTCTGGAAGGGAAGGGATTAAACACGTAGGACATAACACCACAGCACACTCAGCACACTTGATCCCTCCCTTGAAGAGCTGGGAGGTGGCCAATCAAATATTTTAAGATGTCAACTTGATCTGTGTTAACATAAGCATCTACGGAAACTAGTTTCCAAAAATAAATGATAACCGCTACCTCTCCACCTCTGGAAGTGCGTGCATTTCTGGAGACTGGGGGCACGTTCTGGAATACTGTCCACAGCTGGGTTTGCGTGTACGTGTAGAACTGCTCCTTCCCGGATGACAAGTTTAGGGCAAGGGAGAGAGAGGAAGGAAGGGGTGTTAAAGTCCTACTTCAAATGTTAAAGTCTCCCCCAAATGTTAATACATGCACAGACAAGAGCTTGAGAAATAGAAACTAAATTTGTAATAGTGGTTCTTCCTGACGATTCTGGGGATAATTATTTTTTTCCTTTCTGCTTATCTGAATTTTCCATTTTTTGGCAATGTAAATGTATCAATTGTGTAATACATTTTTATGCAAATACATTCAGGAAGGATAATACATCAAACCAGTATCAGTTATTAACCCCTTAATATTAATTAATGGATGTGATTTGTTTCCCACAATGAAGAGGTGACAGGAAATGGATTTCGTTAGGTCTGGGGTCTGCAACTGTCCAGCAGTGGTAAGTGGGAGGGGAAGGTGTAGAGACTCTAAAACGGCAATGGGAGACAAGCCTGGAGGTTGGTTCACATTATGCTTAGGCCTGCCAGGCCCTACCCAGTACCTCGCGGGCATTTCATTACAATTAAGGATAGCAACAGTTAACCTTTTTCATGAAGGCTTTGCCCAGTGATGCTCTGTACAGATTATTTATACTTACATTCAAACTCTAGCTTTCATAACAAACAAAAAAAAGTTTGTGGATTTTAATGATAATTTTAAAATAAAGAAAAACAAAGGATTCTTCCCCAAACTTTTGGCATTTTGTCTTCCATCAAGCCAGTCTCTGACAAAGTGTTTTTTTACACTTTCATACTGCAATCTGTAGATTTTCCTGGAGCCTGGGTGCTGGTACTCCAGGAGCTGTAGAATTGCCATAATGAAATACAAGGAAACTATCATTTAGACCGGGAATTGAGGTAGGTTATGCCTTCACGTTATTTGGAAGGGAAGAATTTGCCAAGGAAATTTACAGTGAAAACAATACCGGGGAGGGACGGACTGTTTGCAGGAATCTAGTTCCCTACAATATAAGCAGTTGGTAATCAATGCACATCATTTTATATATTCAGCAAAGCATGCCCTCTTTGGTTGGCTCCAGGCAGCAAATGTGAAGGGCTGGGGGTGGGGTGGGGGAGTATCAAAGTAAGTGATCCCTAAGGCCAAAGCAAAATTAGACTTTCAAATAAATTTTGAACTATCACCTCCAAGTAGCTAGAGATACTGAGGCTGAAGGAGCAACACTGAAGGTAGTGACTTATTTAACTGAATCTGAAATACCATCAATTATAAGATGCATCATACTTTGAAAGAAAAAGAAAAAGCACTACCAACTAACCATGGCACAGCAGTTATAAAACACATTCTAATTTTAATAATATTAAAATATGGAGGGAAAAAAATCTATCTTAAGATCAATGAAATAGAGTATTTTACACCTCGTCCCCAACTCTCTCTGATGGGGAGGAGGGCTTCCTTCCACCCTGATCTGTTAGACTTTCACACAGGGACACCAGTCTCTCCCCAGCTCACTTAATTGTGAAAACATTTCGATCTGTCCTTGTTTGGCAATGGCGCATATCTGTACTCCAAGTTCCTGTCAAAGTCTGTAATCCCCATTTCTCTCCCATTCAACACTCAGCAAAAATTCTGTTGAGAGACATCATGTTTTCAGGACTGCCGGCAGGCTCCACAGCCCATCCATTTTTCTCTACTCTGTTGACCCTTGGATTCGCCAGTTCAGCAGAGAGCAAAGTGCTGGAAACAACTAGGTAATCCCTCATGGAAAGGCTTTTAGACTCTCCCTCTGGCATCCTGCCTTCAGTCCATGTTGGGGACGCCATTAGAAGCAGCCCGTTCTCCCGGACCTGCAGTCAAGGACACAGTGTTCCCTTCATGGGGGCCCACTGGAGACAGCTTCCAGGTCTTCATACCAGGGATTTTTAAAAATAAACTTTTAAAATTGAGGTAGAACATATATAGAGAGAAGCATACCATTCATAAGCGTACAGCTGACTTATCACAAATTATAACTCCCATGCAAATGGAAAAAACAGATTACCAGCATCTCAGAAGCCCCCTCATGACTTCTCCCTATCACTACATCCAACCATCTTCCCCAAAGGCAACCTTTCCCCTGTTTCTAACACCACAGTGTGACCTGTGTTTGGACCTTCTATAAATGAAACCCTACAATAAGTATTCTTTCAGTCTGGTTTCTTCCGTTTATCATTATGTCTGGGAAATATATCCACGTTGTTACAAGTAACCTAGTTGTTAATTTTCATTGTATGTATCACAATATATTTATTTAGGTTATTCCCAGTTTGTGATTATTAAATGAATAATGCTGCCATTCTGGTGCACAAAGCAAGCATTTCTGCAAGGTATATACCTAAGAGAGAGAGACAGAGACAGAGAGCGCACGCGCATGAGTGGGGGGAGGGGCAGGGGGAGAGGGAGAGAGAGAATCCCAGGCAGACTCCCCACTGAGCCTGAAGCCCAGTGCAGGGCTGGATCCCAGGACTCTGAGATTATGACCTGAGCAGAAATCAAGAGTCAGACGCTTAACTGACTGAGCCACCCAGGCGCCCCTGACTCCGTTCTTCTACAAGGTTGTACTAGCTTTCCTAGCCCTTTGCATTTCATTCCCCTAAAACATCTTAAAATCAACTTGTTAATTATCATCTTAAAAAAATCTACTGGGATTTTGATTGGGATTACACTGAATCTATATATCAATTTGGGGAGAACTGACTTATTTACCACATTGAGCCTTCTAAAATATGAACATGGCCTATCTTTCCACTTATTTGGATCTTATGTAACTTCTCTCGATAATATTTTATAGTTTATTTTCTTGTACATCTTTCATTTTTTTAAAATATGTGAATGTTTTGATGCTATAATAAATGGTATTTTAGGTTTTAAATGTTTATTGACAACTTGTTTGCTTTTAATTGCATGGATACCATATTGTGTTGCTCAGCATTTCCCTAACAGGTGTTCCATGAAATACCATTTCACTTGTTAAAGTGGTCTGATAAGTATGTTGGGGAAAAGTGGGGTTAAACAAGTTAATCAAGTTTCTTCTTTGCAGGACTTCTAAAGCCTTTAATAGGATAATATACTATTCCTCAAACTCGTCTGGCCATACTTATACAATATTCAACAAATATCATTGTCAAGATACAGTGCAGAGAACAGAAATCACTCTAGAAGATTTGAGGAGGATTTAGCCCAGGGAATTAGGTGCTTACAGAATTCACTGGGAGGCTGCAAGAGCAGGTACTTGGCTAAGCTTCTAGGAATGACTCCCAGATGCCCACAGAATGAACCCTCCCCTAAGGGAGACAGTACCAAAGAGACCACCCCTGGAGCTACTCAGCCCACAAACAATTTATTCTTGTGCCCCAACTCCAACTGCCACTCAGAACATAGGAAGTGGAATACAAATGCCAAAACTCTTCATGTGTCACCACAAAACAGCAATAATTAATAATAATAATAAAATAAAACAAAGATAAAAGAAAAAAAAGGAGGAAGAGTTGAAACGATTTCCATGCTTTTACCCTCCAGATCTCTCAGAAGTATTTCTTTTTATTTTTTTTATTTTTTTATTTTTTAAAGATTTTATTTTTATTTATTCGACAGAGATAGAGACAGCCAGCGAGAGAGGGAACACAAGCGGGGGGAGTGGGAGAGGAAGAAGCAGGCTCATAGCAGAGGAGCCTGATGTGGGGCTCGATCCCATAACGCCGGGATCACGCCCTGAGCCGAAGGCAGACGCTTAACCACTGTGCCACCCAGGCGCCCCTCTCAGAAGTATTTCTGAAAGGTGAAACCAATTTTGCATCCAGGACCACAGCCTACAGCCTCTGCAGGACAAGAAGACAACTGGAAGGAGGGGATGATGCAGACGGAGCTATTTGAGCTACAAGATCCACCACAACTTACCACGTGCCCGGTGTGTGTGCCAGACACTTTTCTAGGCAGAGGATTCGTCTGTGAGCTTAAAGTATAGTAAGAAAGGCACATACGGAACAAGTTTATGTAAATGCCTGCTCCCCACCTTGGACGGAACTGATGCAGTCGCCTCCCCAAACTAGTGTTTCATGAAACACAGTGGTGGTCATGCTTCCCTCCTGGTATTGGACGGTAGTGCCAAATCGGTGCTTCGCTTCTACCCATTCCACATGACATCACGGCTTCACTTCTACCCATTACATGTGACATCATGACTTCACTTCTACCCATTACCTGTGACATCATGGCACGCACTAACTTGACAGTCATCTTATTATTTCTCACTCTTTTTTCCCAGGGTTCCTATTTCCCAATTTACTTTTTGTCATATTGTGCTCTGTAAGGTACCTCAATCTTCCTCTTTGAAACAGGACAGATATCAATAGATCACCTGTCATGTGACACCCCCGTCCTCACCCGTGAGGGCTTAGGATTCTCAGAATTCACTCGCAGGATTCTCCTACTAGCATTTTTGTTGGCTTCACAAATCTGACACAGTACAAATGTAAAATAGAAGCATTCATTTCATTCTGGTTTCACTTTGGTAACCAAAAGACAAGTGAGAGGATTAAAAGATGAGGCGACAATACGTTCTTGGAATAAAAAATTAATAGGCTCTACCGTTTTTTATAATTGGCTTTATTAATGTGGAACAATTAACACTAGCCATAAAAACATATAATTAAACGTGTTATTATTACAAGTTAAAATTTATTCTCTGTTCCCCATATTGTCATTTAATTGAGGGAAAAAAACACTAACAAAAACTTGCCACCATACAACCAATTTGAAATAGGCTGTTTAGGAACAACCGTAGAAAAGGAAAGTGCACACAGGAATGCCTTACATTTTGACCAAACAAAAAGATTTGACCCATTCTGGCTTATAAAGCAAGATACCAGTGTTTGTGATTTTGAAAATTCACTGGAACTTCTTCCCTGAACTGGTTCCTTTGTAAAACATTTTTTTGAGTTCTACCCACGACTGCCACAGTAACAGTCCCGGGATCAGAACCCACACACTATTGAAAAATACCAGATAGACCCCAAAGTAGAGCCAACTGTCGGTGTTGAGGTTGGGGCTTCCCATAAGCCAGTCTGGGAAGAAGGTCATCCACCCGCCATACAATTCACACACGCACAAGGTAATCTGTATGAAATGCCTGTGAGAGAGAAGGAAACAAGGGGTGAAACTGCCAGCTCGGCGCAGCTTGGCACCCTGAATCCTGACATCTTTTCTTAAACGGCAGCATCAACACAGTCTTCCACAGCAGAGGACCTCTCCGAAGGCGGACCTCAGCTTTTGCACAGTGCTCCTTTGATGCGCAAGTCAATCTGGTTAGTGGAAGACCCATGCATCCTCTGGAGAAGCAATACTGCCCTTCCTAGGTTATTCTCAGAGTTAAATAAGGTCTCTCAGGTATCCTGTTCTAGTCTTAGGAAGATTTACTGAGGTCTCACCCCACCCAGCAAAGAGAGACAGAGATGTGAATCTCGCTACAAGCCACAATTTTACGTGCTGGGAAAGGCGACAGTAAGAACAGTCCCTTCCTCCAAGAATACGTGGGCAGTAAATGAGACACATGGGTCTGGAAGTCCTCAGCAAGGCAGATATTATACATGGTTGAAGTAATGAACAAATGGGTGCGAGTAGTGAGTCTACAACCAAGGTCATGGAGCCAAAGTTATATCAAGATACCAACAAAAAATTCAATTTTTTCTGCTAACTATCTAAGTAAAATTGGGTTGGGGAAAGGTGGACTAAATGACCTTGGAGGTTTCATTCAAACCTGAAATTTTGTGACTGAAGCTTTAAAAATGACTTCTTCAATTCAAGATGCTAAAAAATGGAATGCAATCGTGCCTACTTGACATTGTTTTTGGGAATCATCCTGAGGATAGCATTCTATTTGCCCCAGGTCACCGTCTCTGAAAGAAGGAGAGGAAGGGCAAGGGCAGGAGGGAGGGCAGAGAGTTCGAAGACTCAGAATCCAACCTGAGGACGAGCAGTTAATCTTCCATTGCCCTCCTTTCTCTCCCCTCTCTTCTGCCTTCCTCACATCCTCCACAGCCTGCTTCTGGAAAGATTTATCTTCCATGTCGAACTTCAAATTATGTAAGAGAATTTACTTGGTGTAAAGTGGAATAGGAGTTTTCTAGAGTGATTTAGGGGGAAGAAGGATGGGAAATATGACCCTTTTATTCTCCAAAATATTGGTGAAAAATCATCCAATGATGTTCACACTTTCTTGCCTATGTCAGTGACTAGGTGGTCCCTACAAGCATATTTCTCATAGTTTTTATTTTGAACGATCTGAAATTATCCTGGTGGCACCACTATTCTTACTTAACATTCTACTTTTCGTCTAACAAATAAATGTGGTCATCATCTGCTCCAAATGCCACGTGGGCGCTGGGACAGGCTCATGTGTGTCCTCTCTTCAGCAGGCCAGGAGAAGGGCACTTACCGATAATATTTCTCTTTGACTATGGCATAAATGAGGACTAATGCCAGAGACCCATCCAGGACAACAGTCAGAATTTCCAAAGACACAATGGTTGGGTCAAAATAAAGCCATCTTGCATCAGCTTTGCCATATTCTTTCCCTAAAAGTGAAATACATTTCGTTACTCATGTGGCAACCATTTTTATGACAGTCAGTGGAAATGACCTTTTTTCCCCCTAAGGAGGAGATAAAAAGAACAATTGCCACCCCTTCTTTTCTTCACAATGCCTTTGTGGAAGACAGGAGAAGGATGGAAGCTAAAACACATTTGCCGTGTGACATGAGTAATAATAACAGCATCATGTGACATTTGTAAAAGGATTTCGTTCCCAAAGTGCTTCCACAAATGCATCCTCTTCACCCCCGCCCTTTTCACTAGAAGCAGAATTCTAAATTAATTCAACACGGTCAGATTTTGCAAAGACGATCCTTAGTAATTATCTTGGTAAATGCATTACAATTCCTTACTTCAAAATTGCTACATAAATTCTGTAGATATAATCTAGATGTGGGAAATTTTTTTTTTAAGATTTTATCCATTTATTTGACAGAGAGAGACAGTGAGAGAGAGAACACAAGCAATGGGAGTGTGAGAAGGAGAAGCAGGCTTCCCACGGAGCAGGGAGCCCGATGCGGGGCTCGATGCCAGGACCCTGGGACTATGACCTGAGCCGAAAGCAGACGCTTAATGGCTGAGCCACCCAGGCGCCCCTAGATGTGGGAAAATTTTTATTAAGAAATGTTTATTAAAAAAACATGCTTATTAATAATTGAAGAGAAATTGAGTGCTGAGGGGCCGGTGGGGAGGTGGAGGGAATGTAATGACACAGCCTGGACTACAGAAGGGATCCGGGGTGGACACGGGGCGCGTTTCGGTCTAGACAGGAGTCAGTAGCAACAGCCACGACAGAAGCCTCACTGTATTCACCAGGGAGTGGGCGTGCCCTAAGAAATCTTTCCAGACCCCATTATCAGGATGGTTTCTTCTAGAAAGAATGAAGTGAGAAAGTCATTTTAGAGCTGGACTGAGAGTCATGCACTGGAAGAATCCTCCCACCTTCCTCTCTCCCTCCCTTCCTTCTCTTCTTCCATCCTTCCTTCCTCCATCCCTTCTTGTCTTTTCCTCCCTTTTTTCCTTCCTTCTTACTTCCCTCACTCCCTCCCTTTTTCTCTCTTCTCTCTCTTTTTTAATTTATCAAAGTAACATATGCTGGTCCTAAGATCTCAAATGATCAGAGTGAAAAAATGAAAGTCCCACCTCTTCTCTCACTTTCAATACTGTTCTCACATTACTTAGAAAAGGCATGAATGATCAAATATTAGCTACATTATCTGATTGGTCGGAGCGGCGGACAAAGCTCTAGTCTCTATTAACGGCCCAAGTTAGGATCTCTCGGGGCCAGGGACAAAGGGTTCTAATGAAAGGCTGTCCTGGCAGAAAGAAAGGCCAATAAACAGGATTAGCCATTTAATGAGATAACACACAGACACATGCTGAGCAGAGGCTCTGAAAGGCCAGACGCTACCAACCGGCCCGGCAGAGCTGCCCTGTCTGTCCTGAGCCACCTGCCAGCCAGGAACTAACTGGAAAACAACATAATAGTGAAAGTAAGTTTTTCCTCTAAATCTAAGCATATATACAGGGATGCCTTGGTGGCTCAGTTGGTTAAGCATCTGCCTTTGGGTCAGGTCATGATCCCAGGGTCCTGGGATGGAGTCCCGCATGGGGCTCACTGCTCAGCGGGGAGCCTGCTTCTCCCTCTACCCCTCACCCCTCTCATGCTCTCTCTCTCTCAAATGAATAAATAAAATCTTAAAAAAAACATATATACAATCCTGAAAGATTCTCTCTAGTGCACCCAAAATCTAAGGCATTATCACTAACATAAAATGTCAGTGCTTTAGGAACTAAGAGATCAGTGGGTGTTTGGACATTCAAAAATAACCCTATTCATTCATTCCTTAATTGAGCAAAGCATCTGGAACCCAGGGAAGGCTCTGTGCTGGTCCTGGGGAATGCAGCATTAACTAGGACAGGGGACACAGGCGGCCTCCTAGGGGCTCCCGTTCTGAGGTCAAACTGCACAGTAAGTGACAGCAACTAAAAGGGGGACATGGAGAAAGCGACACTTAGGCTAGATGAGGGAGGTGAGGTGTGATCACTTCCTCCTTCCTGCTGTTGGTGAGGGAGGGAGCCCTGCCCTCGGGTTATGGGGGTGGCCACATCCAACAGGTGGCACTGGACAGATGAGTTTGATGGCAATTTACTGGTCACATACACTCACTGCCTGGGGAAAGAGGACACTGCGCCCCTCGGGGCCATGCGGGGGCTGCACTCAGAACCAGGGCGAACTGGGAGGGGCTGCAGGAGGCAGGCTCTGCAGGAATGAGGCTGGGGCGGCCCCTGGTTCCTGTGGCAGGATGGGAACGGCTTCTTCCAATAATCCGGAGGGCTGGCAGGGAACTGAAGCCTGCTCCGCAGGGATCCGCGGGCACCGTGCCTGGTCCTTGGGACAAGGAGGGTCATTTGGCTCATACAAGGAAGCAGAATGGGGAGGGAACTTGTGGTTAGGCCATGTGAGGCCCTCTGGATTTTATCAGCTGTCAACACAAAATACTGTATCTTAATTTCAGGTCTTACACCACAAGAGGTGACCCCTGAAATGGGTGAAGGAGAGGGTGTATGCCCAGTGCACAGGCCTGGAGTGGAGAGAACACGGTATGTCTGAAATCACATTTAACTCAGCAGAGCTGAAGGAGACTCTGTGTGTGTGTGTGTGTGTGTGTGTGTGTGTGTGCGCGCGCGCACGGGGCAGAGGTGAATGCCAGAGGAAGGCAGTCACAGTGCATCAAGCCTCTGGCATCTCCTCTGCTGCTCGACTCCGGCCACTTCTTTGCTGGTTAAACACCTACACAGCAAAATGGCAAACAGAACATTCATAAGTCTAATGATGTGATCGGTACCATTTATTTTGTGACTGATGCCAGGCTCGGGCAGAAGTTAAAAGGGAAAGATACACTGAGGGAGGGAGTAGGATCCCAGTCCCTGGGCCACGGCTGGGCCCTTCACCCCCAGAGCGCAGATTAGGAGAGGGTGAGGGGTGACAGAGACTGTTTTCTTGATCAAGCTTGATTCAGGCTCCTCCGAGCCCTCTCTTTGACCTCCACCTAGGGCTCTGTCCTTGGCCCTCTTGGTCCAGTTCCAGCAAGAATCCTACTGGGTCAGTGTAGCGGAAGTTCTCCATTCTCGGTATCTGCTCCCTTTTTCCCTCCAATTTTATTGAGATGTAACTGACATCTAGCACGGTATGTGTTTAACGTGTGCAGCACAATGACGCAGCTTGCCTATATCATGAAAGGATTACAATGAGTTCAGTGAACATACATTTCTTCATATAGATCCAAAAAATAAGGAAAAGCGGCGTGCTCTTCCTTATGATGAGAACTCTTTGGACCCAGCCTTTGATAACTCACAGCCGTGGTGACTAGAGTCACCGTGTTGTACGTTAGTTACATCCTCAGGACTTCCCCACCTTGTAACTGCAAGTTTGTACTTAATCACCTTTATCCGGTTCCCTCATTCTCCACCCCCCACCTCTGGTAACCACAAATCTGATCTTTTTTTTTATGAGTTTGAGGGGTTTCGTTTTTTTTTTTAAATTAAGATTCCACATAGAAGTGAGGTCATACGGTATTTGTCTTTCTCTGTCTGGCTTGTTTCACTTAGCATAATGCCCTCAAGGTCCAACCATGTTGTCATAATGTCAGAACGTTTTGATTTTTATGGTTAAATTGTATTCCATTGTGCCCGTGCGTGTGTACACACCCCCCCCCAACTTCTTTATCCATTCATCCATCAGTGGACGCTTGGGCTGTTTCCACGCGTTGGCTATTGTGAATATCGCTACCATGAACACAAGGGTGTAGATATCTGATTACTCTCGATACCTGATCAAATTCCTTTCCCCCCACCCTCTATATCATATCCTATCATCCTGACCTGCCTGCAGCAAGAATCCCGTTGAGTCAGTCTATTTAGAGTCCCCATTCTTGACGTTTCTTCTTAGTAATCTTCCATCCACTGAGCCCACCTGCTTCTTGGCCATAAAGCTCCGCCTGTTCTTGTTGTATCTGGAGTTGAGCCTGATCTCGCTTTCCTACTGCAAGACTCCACTGCAGGGGTACCTCCCGAATAAATTCTTCTTTATCATCTTTAACAAGTGTCATGAATAATTCTTCTTTAACAGGGTCTACATGATGTTTATAGCCCAGCTCTACATCCTGCTGAATCAAACGACAGTCTGCAGATCAACATCTGGGAGGCTTTACCATAGTCCCTCTGAATCAGAATCTGTATTTTAACAAGAGTCCAAGGCAATCTGGCACACTTTAAAGTCTGAGAAGTACTACTTTATATTATCTACTGGATTTTCATTTTCTCAAGAATAAAGGACAACACCAGTAAATGAGTTTTTACTTTTTTTAAGGCAAAAACTGTAAACGGAAGATGACTAATAAAGATCGTGTTACACATTTGCATTTCATGGGACCAGGCCAAAGCTGGGTTGTTCACTTTCTCTGATGCCAGGCCAGGCAGCCAGGGTGGAGGACAATGACTTAGGCCTGCTCCTCCAGCCCCTGGGCTTCCCCAGCAGCTCTTAGGCACAGTTCAACCTGGGCCACTCATCACATTACACACACGAATGTGCACAGCAACATTTCACTCCCGAGGTGGGGGCTCAGGCTCCCTGAGCTACCGCTGGCTAGGACCTGACAGGCATCAAAGATGACACATGTTTTGCTTTGAAAAGAACTAATGATAGCTGCCTTGATTCTCTAGAAGTTTCCTAACACTAGTGATGAACAGCAGTCCCAACACAGGTCTGGCCGGGGGACTGGATTTCAGAGTTATGGAAGAAATGAGATAAATTATGCAGCATTTCAGATGCAAAATCTGAAAGAATTTCCCTTCATAAGGCAATTCTGCAATAGTGGCAAAGGATCCTGTTGTTGCCCGGATCATTTATTTGTCAAATTTGACACAGTACCTGGGAGGAAGTCAATACTAACTGATGGAATGTTGATGGATTTACAGCAGCATGAAGCAAGTAGACCAAACTAGTTAATATCTCTGCAGAGCAGGAGGAGTTTTGGAATTATCTACAAGACTACATGTATGTATACATATATATGTGTGTATATACACACACACACAAATGTATGTCTCATATATATATATATGATAAAGTGAAGGTTGATATTAAAACTATGGAAAGACACCCAGTTTAAATACTGGAAACTCTTCAATCTGTACTATTAACGTATTTTTAAATATACAGCTTTATTGAGAGATAATTCACGTGTCACACAATTCACCCATTTAAAGTGTACAATTCAGTAGGTTTTAGTATATTCACGGATTCGAATCATCACAATGAAAATTTAGAACATTTCATCAACTCCCCAAAAGAAACCCAAACCCATTACCAGTCACTCTCCATCCCCCTCTGTCACCCCTCTAGTCCCAGGCAGCCACTAATCTATCACCTGTCTCTAGAGATTCACCTATTCTGGACATGTCACAGAAATGAAATCCTACAACTTGTGCCACACGTACTCATTTATTGACAGCCACACTTCAATTAGTCTCCTCAAACATTCCAAATGCAAACATTTTGAATTACTTACACAATGAAGCAATCAAGCCTTTGGAATCTGCAATGTTTCCTACAAAAGACAAGTAGACAAAAGGGCCTTCCTGGAGAGAAGAAAATGAAAACAGGCTCTAATTTAGCATCACAGCCACAGGAGGGCACTGCAGAAGCCAGCGGTGTCCCCAGGAGCCCACATCCTGGTCCGCACCTTCCGCACACCGCACCTCCATGACCCATGGGCTGTGAGCCTGGAGTCTGCCCCCCCCACGACCTTGCAAACAGATATGTCCAAAGGGGATGTTTAGCTAATAAATGTTGTTTTTCAATGATTGGCATTATAAAAATCAGAGGAGTGTTCCTACAGGGAAAAAATACATTGAAAATTTTGCACAGGGAAAGAACTTAAATAGGCTAAATTCTGGATTATTCCAGAGATTTTACGCCTTGGAGAAGTACCTCACAGCAGTTCATCTCGTCTGGTCTCAAAAAAACAGCCAGGACCTCTCTTAACAAAAGTGGCATTCACATACCAATGTCAGAGTTGAACTAGTTCTTTTTCCTGCATAAGGGGCAAATTTAGGAAAATTAAAACCCTTACAGGCTACCTTTTAAATTTTAGGTAACAAAATATCAGTAATCACACTGAGTACTTTCCTATCACTGAAGGATTTCTTTGCTTAAATTTCAAAACTAATTAATTAGAATTCACTGTGTATCTGATTGTCGTGTTGCTCCTTTGAACAAATGTTATTGCTGGTCAATACAATTTTTTCCCATTTCTTTTCAACCAATGAAATTGCTTATATGACATTAAAATTATATCTCTGCCTAATCCCTGCTCACTTATAATACTATTTCCCAGAGTTTATCACTTAGAGCCACTGCTGTATTTAGTTCCGGGAATTATCATCCTAACTCGCAATGTACTTACACTGCTATTTCTTTAGATATTCTCAACGAACTGTCAATCCTGAAAAATTATGATTTAACTTATGTCTTCCTTCCGCTTCTCCACTTTTTACAGTTTTTTGATAGTGTAGGGGAGGAAAAACTTCCTTCTGCCTTCTTAGACTCTGTAGCTGGCCTAAGAATTAACCGACACTACAAACTAGCAGGAGGAAAGCACACAAATTTTATTTACTATTTTTACATGTACATGGGAGTCCTTAAAAGGAAAACAAAGACCACAGAAGCTGTTAGGCCCAAAAGCTTATATACTTTTTACACAAAGAACGATAAATTACAGAGATGTGACAAGACAAAGGGGCGTGCACTAGGGGACAGTAAATCGTGGGAAAGTGACTAAGAAATATAGGAGGGAAACCAGTGGAAGATAAGGGTTATTTTAGTAGGTTTGTTTGTATCAGTGTTATTCACTAAACAGGCAGAGAGCTGAGGCAAGGTCTGGGAGAATGAGAAGCCGGAGGACCAGGATATGTCAAGAGAGAGCACTCAGAAGTATGGAACACTGCTGATGGGTAAATTAAAACACTAAGTGGTCATACCAAACTCGACCACTGGGCTTCATGACAGGAAGTCCCTAGATGCTGAGATGGAGGGATGGGGAAAATCCATACTGAGATGGGGTGAGGCATGAGTGGGAAGAGAGAAAACAGAAGACACCGAGCACTCTTTCCAGAAAAGGCTGCCTGTGAAAGAGGGCTGGAGCTGCACAGGGGTGTCAGTGGAGAGAAGGTTGTTGTGGTTTTTTTTTTTAATGGCAAGAGAAATTTAAACTTGTTTTAAAAACTGATGGGAAAGACGTGGTTGATGGGAAAAGACAAGACAAATAAGCGAACAAGATGAAGTTCTTAAGAAGATAGAAGGGGATGCAGAGGTCAAAAGTCTGGTTGGAGAAGGAACTTACTACTGAAAAGGAAAGAATGAAAAGAAAATGGGTGCCCTCTTCTGATATTTCAGAGCTTTTTTTTCTTCGAAGGAAAATACAGAAGCCTAAGGAAACAGGATGTTTTCAGGCCTTTGTATTTGTGCTGTCCACAATGAAGATGAATAAATTAACTTTATGCCATATGTTTAGTTTGAGATTTTGAAAATAAGATCCCACTCAGTGAGAGAATAAAGGCATGGATTACCTTTACATATATACGTGTCAATTCTGTTTAAACCTCATTGTTCATTCTCAGAATCTAGGGCTGCTTCTCGTGACCCGGAATAGCTGCTGTGTAAGACAAGCCCAGTACACCCAGTTAGGAACTTACCATCGTTCAACA
>NC_048224.1:82639610-82640401 GCF_002007445.2 Ailuropoda melanoleuca | reverse complement strand
AAAAAAAAAATACATAAAAAAGAGCTGCTTGTGCTCTAAATCAAAGTGAAGGCTACATCCTTTTTGTATACTCATTGAAACAACAACACAAAAACTCGATTCCTAAATGTGCTAAACTTTCACGAAACTTCCAATATTAAAAAATTTTTTTTTCCTTTGAAAGGAAACTCATTTTTATGAGATTAAACAAGAAAGCTTATTTTTTTTGCTAATGAGTATGAAAACAAGAAAAAAAACCTGCTGATCATGCCTGTCAGTGAAAGCCTCACCTGAGCAATTGATTCTTTTTCCAAATGAGCTCGAGATCCACATGCAATAGCCATTTGTTCCTGAGGAAAAAGCAATAAAATGATTGTTCAGTATTTGAATATTATATTTGAATATCAATAATTAAATATCATTAATAAAAATATTTATTTTCAATGCAAGTATCTCATTTTTTCGATACTGATTTTTTTTTTAAGTCACATTAAATATCTTTAAAGGTTTACTTAGGTGTTCAGAATAGGTACAGCTTCGAGAAGCCCAATTATATTTACTAAGAAGGCAATATTCAGGGCTAAATATCAGGGGCATGTATGACTTCAAGATTCATATTTTTAAATGATTCTTCTGATTAAAAATACTGTATTAACATATTAGAATGAAAAATAGTGGTATTAGGAAAAAAGGTATCTGTAAATGCTATGATTATACATAATCATTACATTCTGGAAAATCCAAGATTGTCAACTGAAAAAATACTACACATATTAAGGGAATTTAAGAAGATGACTGGGCACAAATGAAGA
>NC_048224.1:82638804-82639481 GCF_002007445.2 Ailuropoda melanoleuca | reverse complement strand
CAGGGCGTGATCCCGGCGTTATGGGATCGAGCCCCACATCAGGCTCCTCTGCTATGAGCCTGCTTCTTCCTCTCCCACTCCCCCTGCTTGTGTTCCCTTTCTCGCTGGCTGTCTCTGTCAAATAAATAAATAAAATCTTTAAAAAAAAAAAAGAAAATATAANGTATCCCAAGAGCAATGCAAATAAAAACTATCAGTGTTTACAACATGGTGCCTACACACCTACAGACAGCAACGTGAAAACTATCAAAACTACAAACATACATATAACCTGACCCAGCAATTCCACAACTAAGAATTCTTTCTGTAAATAAACTTGCATATGTATNAGAAAGGAAAATCTGGAAATAAACTTTACAAAAAATGTGGCAATACCCAAAGAAGGAACTCATACACAAGCTACCAAGGGAACCAAAAGAATCCAACACATAGAAAGGCATGCCATGATCATGGATGAGCAGATGTGATGACAGTATCAAAAATCAGTTCTCCTTAAAATTAATCTTCAAATTTAAGGTCATACCAATAGAAATATCAAAATACTTTTTCACTGAACTAGAGAAGCTAATTTTCAGAGTTAATACTGAAAAATAAAGAACCAGAAGAGGCAGGAAAATTCTAAGAATGAGGATTTAATATATATTAGAAAGGTATAATAATTAAAACTAAGGTACTAG
>NC_048224.1:82637372-82638704 GCF_002007445.2 Ailuropoda melanoleuca | reverse complement strand
ACTACCACCTGTTGAAAGTGAAAATCCACTTTAGTCTGAAACACTCTTTGGGTATAACTACGTACATACACGGGAATTAGATCTATTGTCTCATTTTAACTGACGCTGTTGAAATCATCTCTAGTCCGAATTCCCAGTCCTCCTTCCTTCTCCCTATGAAAGGCTCTGAAAGCTCCTCCTCAGCGAACCCTTGGTTTAGGTGAAATCTGCTTTCCCTAAAGTTTCTGAACCCTGACTTAGAAGTTTTCCTGGATTCTGCTTACAAATTCTCTGAAGTTTCTTCCTCTCACTGGCAGTGAGCTCAGGGAGAGAAGCACCACTACCTGTTAAACCTTCATGCTCTTATAACCAAAAGCACAGGAGGCCTTTACTGTTTTGCTTTCTTCTTGCTCTGTTAAGCAAGCCCCCGCCCCCACCTTCCAGACTGCATGGAACACACTTCAGACTTCCAGGGGCTGGTTTTAAAATATTAAGCACAAACAAGAAAACACCTAAAACCCACTTCTATTTGATTTTCCTGATCCCAGAAAACTTGAATTTGGGAGCCTGTCTTCTTGGGCACAAAACGACTACTGTCCATTCTGTGACTAGTTTAAATCCCAAGTATTTGGATAATTCAATATGAAAACTATTTTTTTTAAATCACTTAATGCTTTTTCTTATCCTAATAAAATATTTACTTAAGATGATAAAACCATCTACAAAAGCGTTCTTTGTGTTGTTAAAAAGACCGTGTAAAACTTTTGTTAACTAGCCTGGGATACTCAAGAAAGGAGGAAATTATTAGAATATTAAGCCTGGTTAACCGTTAACCCTCTCCTTTAACACAAAACCAAAAAAATGCCTAAAAGGCTGAGTTAGTTCTGATGATACTCAACAATCTGAACAAGATTATTAAGAATTGTTCTAAGGATATCAGCATATAGTGACTTATCAAAGACATAAAATAACAGAAGAATGATGAGTAGAAAGGAGTGGGGGGGAAAAAGCACTGATTATTTGAATTTACTTTATATTAAAAAAAACTGAAAGGGCTATTCGTCTTCTACTATTACTTTTACTCTATCCTTCTCCTCTTTTAACATTTTAAGACATGAAGATGTTTACTTAAAAAAAATGTATAGTTCGGGGCGCCTGGGTGGCGCAGCCGTTAAGCGTCTGCCTTCGGCTCAGGGCGTGATCCCGGAGTTCTGGGATGGAGCCCTACATCAGGCTCCTCCGCTAGGAGCCTGCTTCTTCCTCTCCCACTCCCCCTGCTTGTGTTCCCTCTCTCGCTGGCTGTCTCTCTCTGTCTAATAAATAAATAAATACATAAATCTTTAAAAAAAAAAA
>NC_048224.1:82518334-82634542 GCF_002007445.2 Ailuropoda melanoleuca | reverse complement strand
TGGGGCTCGATCCTACAACACCAGGATCACGCCCTGAGCCGAAGGCAGACGCTTAACCGCTGTGCCACCCAGGCGCCCCTGCCCAGTCTTTTAACTACTGCTTCATGATCTGGTTTGGAGAATGAGGGCTGGTTGCCCTAAGAAAGAAGTAGAAATTGAAAAGGGAAGGGTTCCCATGTGGAGACAGACTATGCAGCACCTCTCAAGACCACAGGAAGGCACTGGGAAGCTACTGAAGGATTTTAAGCAAAAGAGGTGCATTTGACTGATCACTTTTAACTTTTTTTTTTTTTAAGATTTTATTTATTTATTTGACAGAGATAGAGACAGCGTGAGAGAGGGAACACAAGCAGGGGGAGTGGGAGAGGAAGAAGCAGGCTCCCAGTGGAGGAGCCCGATGTGGGACTGGATCCCGAAATGCCAGGATCACGCCCTGAGCCAAAGGCAGATGCTTAAGGACGCTTAACGACTGTGCTACCCAGGCGCCCCAGATCACTTTTAACTTTTGAAAAGACTCGTTGGGCTACAGCATAGGCAATGATGGTGTCCTGGATCGTGATGGGGAAGATGAAGAGAAACGAAGGGACACAAAAGCTAGAATCAACAGGTCTGGGCCACGGACTGGATATATATGGAGGGGCTGTGGGGAATGTCCAAGCTGCCTGCTGCCTGCTGTCCATTTCAGCATTGACTCCCAGTCTCTGGTGATAAGAATGTTCTTCTCTTCGTGGTGCAGGGAGGGCACCTTTCTCATGGGAAATTTAAAGACCTGATTTTAGGTAGAAAGGAGGAGATCAGAGAGGCCTTCCTGCATCTGCTGTTTTCCAATTGCCTTCAGGTCAAAACCATCAATATGCCAAAACGGCATAGTTTAGGGGGCATATTCGGAACCCTTGCCTCTTTTTAAAAAGATTTATTTATTTATTTATTTATTTATTTATTTATTTATTTATTTAAGAGAGAGAGAACGTGTGTGAAGGGGAGGGGGTGGAGGGAGAGGGAGAGGATCTCAAGCAGACTCCCCACTGAGTGTGGAGCCTGATGCAGGGCTTGATCTCACGACACTGAGATCAAGACCTGGGTTGAAACCAAGAGTTGGTGGCATAACTGACTCAGCCACCCAGGTGCTCCTGAACCCTTTCAAATAGCTATATTATACTCTTTAATTCTTGCATTAGTTACCCAGATTTGTAACTTAAGTAGTAAACTTAAAAACCTCAGCTTCCTCATTCGCCAGTGTTGCACAGCACCTGGACTTCCCAGCAGAGAAGACAGGGATGCTACCCCCGCCATGCTTTCTTCCTCTTCTCCCCATTTCCAAGGCTCAACTTCTCTCTACTGTGTACATTGCTGAGATTGATTACATTTCCATTCTTGTTCTGTAAACATATTTGTCTTCCTATTTTTTTTTAAGGTTTTATTTATTTATTTGACACACAGAGAGAGAGGAAGAGAGTGCGCACAAGCAGGGGGAGCAGCAGGCTCCCTTCTGAGCAAGAAGTTGTATGAGGTACTCAATCCCAGGACGCTGGGATCAGGACCTGAGCCAAAGGCAGATGCTTAACTGACTGAGCCACCCAGGAGGTTCCTATTTTATGTGGATTCTAAAAGCTGACAACCAACAGCAATTACAATATGGTGATTACGTAAATGTCATTCACTGCAAAGAGCCACAACTTCTTTCTCTACAGACCCAGTATTTTTTTTTAAATTTTATTTATTTATTTGACAGAGAGAGACAGCAAGAGAGGGAACACAAGCAGGGGGAGTGTGAGAGGGAGAAGGAGGCTTCCCGCCGAGCAGGGAGCCCAATGTGGGGCTCAATCCCAGGACCCTGGGATCATGACCTGAGACGAAGGCAGACGCTTAATGGCTGAGCCACCCAGGAGCCCCCAGATCCAGTATTTTGACTCCTGTGTCCTTTAAGAAGAATGTGGCAGTTGGAATATCCTTTCTTACACTCATAGATTTCTCAAAACCATGGTATGTTTTAGTTTAGTACATATTCGGGCCACGACTTTCTTATAAAATATTTTTGCTTACGTTACAGTTTGTAATTGCCTTTCTTTTTCTCTTATTGAGAGAAGAAACCTGACTTTCTCCCCACCTCATTAATACATTCCAGCATCTTGTACACGCTCATCTCTGCTAAACAGAAGCTTTAGAGTTGGTTTGTTTTGTCTTTTCTTGACACTTTGTAAGTTACTTACTTGGTAAATGTGGTTTACCTCAGAGTATATGTACAAATTATATTCTTTAAGGGAGATTTTTAAAAATTACATAGGAGATAAACAGCAATGGTTTAAAAATAAGAAGTACTCCCCATCCACTGTGTAACACTATTTTCACCAATCAATTTTTTATTTTTAGCAGAGACATAGCAGGAAATCCACACCATTTCCCTGGCTTGGCCTGGGGACTTTCTAGACAAAACTCATCCACCAGCAGGAGCAATAAGGCTGCGCTGAATTTGATCCACTGCAGGTCTCAGTCCATCTATCTGTAAGATGAAGAACCTCCTAAAATTAGATTGTGGATCACATCCTAAAACTAGACATGACTTCCACTAGCAATCTCTTCAACTGGAGCCATTAGCAACACATGGACTCTGACATTAGGTCCAGGACCTTTCCTCAGAAACAGCTCTGTAGGTAAGAGCAAGACGGGGATCTGGCGACCTATAACATGCAGGGACCTAGGAGTGAAGAACAAATTTTGTCCCTTTTTTATCTACCTGTTCAAGTTTTAATCCTTTTTCAAATGCCAGCTCAAACCCTCCTTCCTCTAAGGACTCTTCCCAACCTCCTAGTGACAATTCCTCACTCCATTGTGTTACTAAATTTGTGCTTCTGTAATCAACTGTCTGCTGGTTATGAATCTTAGTTCTCATTAGATCATACATCTTTGGGGTCTGGGATGCTGTCTTATCTCAGAATCTTCAAGAACCCAGAATGATATTTTGTTTTCAGTGTTTACTAACCTTGAATTAATGACAAGTTCCCATAATGAATTACTTAGAAAGACACCTGGAGGGGCTTTTAGAAGGCACTATATACTTCTTACTATATCAATGTCTCAAATGCAATGGCAGTATACAGTTGACTCTTGGACAACACAGGGGTTAGGGACACCAACCCCTGTGCAGTCAAAAATCCACATATAATTTTTGACTCTCCAAAAACTTAACTACCAATAGCCTACTACTGACTAGAAGCCTTCTGATAACATAAACAGTCAATTAACATATCTTGTAGGCTATATGTATTATATACTGTATTCTTATAATACAGTGAGCTAGAGAAAATTATTAAGAAAATCATAAGGAAAACACACCTACAGTACTGTACTCTATTTATCAAAACAATCCGTGTATGAGTGGACTGGTGCAGTATGACCCAAGAGGTTCAAGGGTCAACTGTAATTATGTAAAGTATAATAAATATATTCATGCCTCCACTCCACGCGTGATCAGACGCTGCCTCCCCCAGGAAGCAAGGCTTCACTGATTCTCTGGATGGGAAGTAGGCGCTTCTCCTACGTAGAACCCTGCTTACTTGTCCCTTCCTCAAAACTGTCAGTCCCTTTCGGGCAAAGCCTTTTGTCTCTGATCTCTGTATTCCACCTGCCTGATAGACGGTACACGCTAACAAATGTTTACTAAAAGAATAAGAAATACAAGAAGAAGGAGGGTAGTGGGGGATAGCAGAGTTCAGAAACAACAGCAAACACCCAAGCAATCCATTCAGAAACTGGAAAAAAGAAACGAAGAGACATTTCAGTAAAGAGGATCCACAGACAGCAAACAAACACACGAGAAGATGCTCCGCATCATTAGCAGTCGGGGAAATGCCAATGAGAACCACAGTGAGTTGGTACTCCACACCTATCAGAATGGAAAAAATAAAAAACATAGTGACCACAACAAATAGCGAAAAGGATGTGGCTCACTCACACGTTTCTGGTGGGATGAAAATGGTACCATTCTGGAAAACTGTAGAGTCTGGCATGTATTCTAAAACTAAATATACAATTACTATAAGACCCAACAACTGCACTCTTGGTCACTTGTCCCAGAAAAAGAAAAGCTTACGTTCACACAAAAACAAGTACACAAATGTCCATAGCATCTTTATCTGGGGGGATGTCCTGCAGCAGGTGAATGCTTAAACAAGCCACAGTCCGCTCACACGGGAGCACTCCCACTACCGATATGCTCAACAAGCCACAGTCCGCTCACACGGGAGCACTCCCCACTACTGATATGCTCAACAAGCCACAGTCCGCTCAACAACAAGCCACAGTCCGCTCACACGGGAGCACTCCCCACTACTGATATGCTCAGCAAGCCACAGTCCGCTCACACGGGAGCACTCCCCACTACTGATACGCTCAACAAGCCACAGTCCACTCAACAACAAGCCACAGTCCGCTCACACGGGAGCACTCCCCACCACCGATACACTCAACAAGCATGTATCCACCACATTTTGTTTATCCACTCATCTGTTGATTGGCTACGGTGAATAAAACCGCTATGTACAAGTATCAAAGTCCCTGGTTTCAATTTTTTTGCATATTTATATAAAAGTGGGCTTGTTGGGTCATAGGGTAATTCTATGACATTTCTTCTGGTGGTATACCTTAACTATTTTAATTACTAAAAAATATTATTAAAGGGATACATTACTGAAAGTTAAAAAAAAAAAAAGGTATAAAGTGAAAGGTAAAACGCTTTTCTTCCTGATCCCCAATCTCGTTCTCCTGAGACACTACTGCTGAGTTTCATGGCAGCCTTCAAGAAACTTTCATGGGGGCACCTGGGTGGCTCAGTCAGTTAAGTGTCTGACTCTTGATTTTGGCTCAAGTCATGATCTCAGGGTCATGGGATCAAGCCCAGCGATGGGCTCCCTGTTCAGTGCAGAGTCTGCTTGAGATTCTCTCTCTTCCTCTCCCTCTGCCCATCCCCCTACTCTCTCTCTCTCTAAAATACATAAAACTTAAAAAATATACTTTTTATGTATATGTATACATACATGTATACTTTTTATGTATATGCTATTATGGAACCATAAATATGTAAAATATTTTCTTTCTGCTATTAAATTTTCACCTATAAACCCAGAGGGTGATGAAAATTTTACTGTGTTTATTTAAAAAATTTTCAAGTTCTGTGGATCAGGAATTTTGGTTTAAAAACATACAGAAGTTCCCATTAGATGCTCTAATGATTGAATAATTGAACTGTAGCTAATTTAGCTGCTAACAAAATCAGCTTAAAAGCTAAACTGTATCATGGCAAATAAAAGTAACACCAGGCCATTTTTCATTTAAGGTGTTCCAGACATGTAATTTTAACAACTGTATTTTGGAGGCTTTTAGACAACTACCAGCCAAAGCTCAGATTAAGAAAAAACAACGACAAAAAAGGCTGGGCTCTGCAAGCTACTGCACTCTGTAATTCAATGACCACTTTAGAGAAAGTGCTCAGTTTACTCATTTCAACACTTAAGGGAAAATTTAGTGGGGGGGAAAAAGCCTTTAGAGAAATTTAAAAAAAAAGAACCCCCCCCTTTTTTGGTAATTTATGTTGGTATTTGTGAAGGCTAAATCTGTATTCAAATGTATCTGCAAGCCTTTTGTTTTTTAGCTTGTTTGAATGAAGAACCGGAGAAAACAGCACCACATTCATTATAAACAGTGGGAGAATAAAGTGGAACAGAATAGAATCACTACATAAATCCTGTCAAAATTTATTAGCGTTTTCTATTCAGACTCACAAAATCTCAACATAATCAGACTTGATTTTTCCATGTCACGGCAACAGCACCCATCATTGTTTCTGGAAGGATCAGCTGCTTCAGCCTCCTACGGCCCCTCGATGACAAGGCTTTAGTGACTTCATAAATCCGTGCTGCCCAGCTGTCGTCCCCCTAATGACATGACACCTTCTGTGTGCTGGAACCTGCTGGCGCACATGGGCTGTTGCCTGGGATTCACAGAGGACAGGGCTGGCCTCTTCAGAACTTCGGGGATGGAACAGCCACACAAGTTCTATTGTTCCTACATGATGGCAGCTTAGTGTTTGGTTTACAACTTGAAAACATCTCTCCCCTTTTAAGAATATACCCTTCTCTGCCGAGGCTGCTATTTCTCTGGATAAGGATTTGAAAGGAAACTTTCTAAGGCTCCTCTTAGTCGGACAAGTGCTTTGTCACTTTATTACATTAAAAGTTAATCCTAGTACGGAGTAGGGTGAGAAGGGTCATGAAAGACAGGAAGACAGAATTGACCTTCAGTGAACTCTGCTGAGGGGCGGGCACTGTGCCAAGGTGTCCCGCATCCTTGCTATTCAAATGTGGTCCCTGCCCCACAACTTGGGCACCACCTAGGAGCCTGTGAGCAATGCAGAGTTTCAGATTCAGACTTACGAATCAAATCTGCATTGTAAAAAGTTTCCTGGGGACTTACAAGTTTGAGAAGCACTGTCCCACACGACAAAGCTCTACAAACCACTCTTGAAAGACATTGAAGAAGACACAAAAAGATGGAAAAATATTCCATGCTCATGGATCGGAAGAATTAACATAGTTAAAATGTCCATGCTACCCAGAGCAATCTATACTTTCAATGCTATCCCGATCAAAATACCAATGACATTTTTCAAAGAACTGGAACAAACAGCCCTTAAATTTGTGTGGAACCAGAACAGGCCCCGAATTGCCAAGGAATTGTTGAAAAGGAAAAACAAAGCTGGGGGCATCACAATGCCAGATTTCGAGCTGTACTACAAAGCTGTGATCACAAAGACAGCAAGGTACTGACACAAAAACAGAAACATAGACCAATGGAACAGAATAGAGAACCCAGAAATGGACCCTCGGCTCTCTGGGCAACTAATCTTTGATAAAGCAGGAAAAAACATCAGGTGGAAAAAAGACAGTCTCTTCATTAAATGGTGCTGGGAAAATTGGACAGCTACATGCAAAAGAATGAAACTTGACCACTCTCCCACACCATACACAAAGATAAACTCCAAATGGATGAAAGACCTCGATGTGAGACAGGAATTCATCAAAATCCTAGAGGAGAACATAGGCAGCAACCTCTATGACATCGGCCACAGCAACATTTTACATGACACATCTCCAAAGGCAAGAGAAACAAAAGATAAAATGAACTTGTGGGACTTCATCAAGATAAAAAGCTTCTGCACAGCCAAGGAAACAGTCAAAAAAACTAACAGGCAGCCCACGGAATGGGAGAATACATTTGCAAATGATACTACAGATAAAAGACTGGTATCCAAGATCTACAAAGAACTTCTCAAACTCAATACATGAGAAACAAATAAATCATAAAATGGGCAGAAGATATGAACAGACACTTTTCCAATGAAGACATACAAATGGCTAACAGACACATGAAAAAATGTTCAAAATCATTAGCCATTAGGGAAATTCTCTAGGGTCTTGACCATTGCCAGCAGGCTGGCTTTGGGGCACGGAGTTTCCTCAGTCCTGCTGGATCAGGGCTGCTATGGGGGGGGGGCAACAGCACAACCCTCACTAGGAACACAGGGTATGACGGAAGGGGAGCCACCAGTTGCCGGTCCAATCATAGCAGAACGGGGGGGAGGGTGTTGAGGTAGGGGGTTGTTGACATATTTGTAATTTCATAAATGTTTGAAACTGAGCATGTGCTCCTTGTTCTACCTTTTGATTGTGTCAATGTCAATATCCTCGTTGTGATATTAGACTATAATTTTGCAAGACGTTATCACCAGGGAAACTGGATAAAGTGTACATGGGCTCTCTCTGTATTATCTCTCTGGGAAGAGCCTCTAATTATCTCAAAATTACAAGTTTAATGTAAAAATTGGGCAAATCCCAGTAGAAGATATATAGAGGGCAAAGAAACATATGAAAAGATGTTCAATATCACCAGACATCATGGGAATGCCAACTGAAACTACAATAGGGTTAGTTCACATGCATCTATTAGAATGACTAAAACAAAACAACAAAAATAACAATGCCGAGTGTAAGGTACCGAATGTGTCCCCTCAAATATATCTGCTGAAGCCTAACAGTGTGATGGTATTTAGAGTGGGGCCTTCAGAGATAATTAAGTTTAGATGAGGTCACGTGGGTGGAGCCCCATGATGGATTGTTGTCCTTACAAGAAGAGAGACCAAGGCTCGCACTCAGCCACATAAGGACACAGCAAGCAGGCAGCCATCGGCAAGCCAAGAAGAGGTGTCTCACCAGAACCCAACCATGCTGGCCCCTGATCTCGAACTTCCAAGCCTCTGAAACATGAGAAATAAATGTCTGATCTTTAAGCTATCAGTGTATGATATTTCTGTTAAAACAGAGTGGACTAAGACACGAGGTGCTGGCGAGGATGTGAGGTAGCCGGGAGAGTCACATCTCACTGGCGGGAATGGAAATGGTAGAGCTACTTTGGAAAATGCTTGGCAGTTGCTACCCCAGTTACAGAATCCCCCTCCTGGGCATTTACCCCGGAGAAATGAAAACACATGCCCACACAAAGACTTGTAGGCAGATACTCACAGCAGCATTATTTACAACAGTCAAAAACTAGAAACAACCCCCATGTTCATTAACTGCTTAATAGATGAATAAACTGGGATGTATCCGTGTAGTGGGATACTATTCAGTAGTTTATGCCAAATAAAAGACTACATATTCTATGATTTCATTTATATGAAATTCCAGAAACAGTAAACCATTAATGTCAAGAAAGCAGATCAGCGTTTCCTGATGCCAGAGGTCACAGTGGGGAACATCTGCAAAGGGAGGGGAGAAATCTTTGTCAAAAAGTGATGGAAATGTTCTATACTGTGTTTGTGATGGTGGTCACACGACTCCACACTCGGCAAACTCATCAAACTGTACTCCCCAGGGGTGGATTTTATTGTATGGAAATTATAACTCCATAAAGCTGGAATGGAGACTAAGGGAATTTAGAAAGTGGTTGGTTACTATGTTTAGACCTATCCCAATAGTTTCCACTTATAGCAACAACCACTTAAAGTACAAAAGCAAAATATCTCCCAGTAGCAATAAAAATATAGAAATATTTAGAAGTCAAATTTAAGAGACCATAACTGAAGATTTAAACAAATTGAGATCCACTCAATTCTTACAAGAGACTCAGTATTGTAAAGATACCACTTACTCTTGAGTTAACGTAGGAGGTTAAGAAAATCTCAAATCAAAACACCAAATTTTAGAATCTGGCAAAGGGAATCTAAAGTTCACGTGGAAGGATTCATTTTTAAGTGTTTGAAAGCGAGTGGTAAGAAGCTTCGTTTGTCAGATATTAAAATGCACGATAAGGCTAAAATAATAGAAACTGTATGGGCAGAACGGAAACTGAAAGCGTCATAAAACAGAACCAAATTTTTTTTTTAATTTTTTTTTAAGATTTTTTTTTATTTATTTTACAGAGACAGAGACAGCCAGCGAGAGAGGGAACACAAGCAGGGGGAGTGGGAGAGGAAGAAGCAGGCTCATAGCGGAAGAGCCTGATGTGGGGCTCGATCCCACAACGCCAGGATCACGCCCTGAGCCGAAGGCAGACGCTTAACCGCTGTGCCACCCAGGCGCCCCAACAGAACCAAATTTTTAAAACCTCCCAATTTATCCATGCATAGAAAAGATTTTAGTATATGATAAAAACCGAATTTCAAGTACGTGGAGAAAGGATGGATTAGTCAACAAATGCAGTGGAGACACTTTCTTGGCCAAAAGAAGAGGATGTATAATGAACTATGAGTGATATCATCTGTACTAGCGTATGAACACCCCTTTCAGCTCAATAAGGAAAAGATGAAGAGCCGTATAGAAAAACAGGCTATTGGGGTGCATGGGTGGCACAGTAAGTTAAGAATCCAGCTCAGGTTGTGATCTTGGGGTGGTGAGATGGAGCCCCGTGATGAGCCCCAAGTCGGGCTCTGCGCCAAGCACGGAGTCTGCTTGAGATTCTCTCTCTCCCTCTGCCTCTCCCGCTGGTGCTCTCTCTTTCTCGCTCTAAAAATAAATAAGTCCTAAAAAGAAGGACAAACAGGCTATTAGGGGGTGGACCCCAGGATCCAAGCCCCATATTCCTGTCCCAAAGCCTGGCACAGAACAGCAGGTCTGCCCGCCTTCTAGAAAGCATGAGGCTCTGTTAGGGAGGGAATCATGGGATCAGGATGGAGCAAAGATTAGACACTCTTTTTTTTCTGGGAATCACGTATGTCTCCCAGGTTCTCATGAGACCCTACAAAAGAAGGAAGACTCTTAATAAGGGGTTGAATTTCCCACTCCTGGACAGGATGGAGGCTTGCCAATTCAATTTATTTTGATTTTTTTCAGCTCAATTAAACTTGTCCAATAGAAGAAAACATACCTGCTCAAGGATGTTTGTTATAAAATTTTGGTTGTTTTTAGTGGCAAAAGAAGTCAGAAATAACCTGAAGTTGCATGGTTGGTTCAATTATCCACGCTATGGAATAATATGCAACTATTAAGAGAAAGGATATCAGGGCACCTGGCTGGCTCAGTCAGTAGAGCACATGACTCGATCTCAGGGTCATGAGTTCAAGTCCCACAATGGGAATAGCGATTAGTTAAAAAGAGAGAGAGAGAAAGGCTATCTCGGCCTGGGTCCCCTGGAAATCATTAGACTGTGTTCCACCACTTTTATGGGGATGGCTCTCCCAGGGAGGCTGGAAGCAGGTGGACGATGGGAAATGAGACAGAGAAGGCGGATGGGAGGGTCCTCGGGTCTGAGGCTGCATCACTGAGCTTAGTAACTTAGTAACCCCACCCAGCACCACCCTAGCTGTCCCAGTCTTGAATTTTTCCAGAGACTGTACCCGCACTACTGCTTCTCTGCGGAGGGAGGAAGAAGAATTTCTCCTGGGCCTCCCAGATATCATTGCCAAGGGTCCATCCCAGGGCAGGGAGGGGGAAGCTTGGGTCCCACTGACCTCACACCTGAGCTGCATCGCAGAGGCCTGGGGCAGGTGCTTTCTGCTCGGGGCCGAACGAGGTCAAGTTGGAGTTGGCGGCTGTGGTGGAGGCTGGACACAGCATCTTGTCAAGGGTCAGACGAGACCCCGAAGACCCGAGCCAGTGCTTAAGAGCTATGGGATCTACTAAGGACACCTAGCGCCGGCATGGCTGTGAGAAAGTAGCTGACTGGAATAGAAACAGTGACTGCCTTTGTGGAATCTTTTTTAAGTTTTTATTTTTATTTATTTATTTGAGAGAGAGAGAGAGAGCGAGAGACAGAGAGAGCGAGAGACAGAGAGAGCACAAGTAGGGGGAGGGGAGGGGCAGACGGAGAAGGAGAGGCAGGCTCCCCACTGAGTGGTGAGCCCGACACAGTGGGGCTCAGTCGCAGGACCCTGGGATCATGACCTGAGTGGAAGGCAGACGCTTAACCAACTGAGCCGCCCAGGCGCCCTCTTTGTGGAGTCTTTAAAAACTGGCTTCCTTCAGATCCAGCAATCCTACTTTCAGGATTTGCCCTGGGTAAATAATTATACACATTCACAAAAATGCACACAGTGCGTTCTGTACAGCTGCCAGCAGCTGAAAAGAGCCTTAAGCAGAACAATTAGGGATTGGTTAAATAAGTTATACTAAGGGGCGCTGGGTGGCTCAGTCAGTTGGGTGCCTGACTCTTGGTTTTGGCTCAGGTCGTGATCTTGGGGTCCTGGGATAGAGCTCTGCTTAGGGCTCCGAGCTCAGCAGGGAGTCAGCTTCCCCCCTCCCTCTCCCTCCGCCCCTCCCCCTCACTCATGCACACCTCTCTCTCTCTTTCTCAAATAAATAAATAAATCTTAAAAAAATAACTTATAATAAAGTATACTGAAATCCTCTGCCGTTATTTAAAATTATGAAGCAGTTCAAGAGACACTGATCTAGATGGTCGCTGAACATAGTTAAGTGAAAAAAGCAACAAAGGGTGAATAGTAGGACCCCATTTTCATTAAAAGAACTCTGAAAAAACATTTATCTGGATATATATTTTCATATAAATTCTGGAAGACTATTCTTAAGAATACGAATAATAATTACCCCTGGCTAGTTTTATCTTTTCCCCCCTTTTAGATCTGTAAATATTACACATTTGGCAATGGTCACAGGATTATACAACTTAAACCAATTTTGTTTTAAAACACTGACTAACACAGGAAAAGCACTCTGACATTTTAGGTATTTGAGCTATTTGAGGCTTAACATGTAAATGACTGATAACTACCATAAATTAAAATGATAGGATCATTCTTCCATTCATGGGATATCAACAAGTTCTCCAGAATAGCTCCCGCAAATCAGGCACCATGCCAGGTACTGGGGATAGAGCAAGACAAAACAGTTACGAATTGTGTTTAGTGTTACAAAGGACAAAAAAAACCCAAACATGGTATTTCCCTAGGATATTGCTTCCATTTCAAAGAAAATAAATTTTAGCAACATCAAAATTTTTCGAAGTATTTATATACTTAGTCTTCTATTTTAGGTCAATTACAACAAAAACATTCAATTAAATGGTAAAACGTACTTAAGAATTTTTAAATATAAGTCATAAAAAATATAAAAATGAATCAGAATCCAGATCAGGAGGTCAGTAAGAACATATATACGCAGACCTTCTTTTGTGGTTATTATAGAGCTTAATGTGGTTCTGAGCTTCCAAGCAGCCAAGTGAAAAGGGAGAAACATTTACATTGTTCTTGCTGTCAAAAGCAAGAGACAAACCAATTCTTTTAGGAGAAACTAAGCTTCTCCCAGCACTCACCTGCAAAATCAATTTCTCATATGGGTTATACTGAGGGTGACATCAGTAACTATTATTCTCCATATGAAACAACTAGAAAAAAAACTCTCTGCTACTTTATACGCTCTGAAAGGACAAGGGTCATGTGTTTTGTCTGTGTCCAGCACAGTACCTGGCCCCAAGGAGGCACTCAAATATTTGTGCAAACAAGGAACAGCAGAATTGGATTTCATTCTGAGGTGTGGCTACCTAGACATCTATCCGTAAGGCATGTCTTCTTCATGATATTAGAAAACAAACTGGATTTTGGTCTGCAGAAGTACAAGGGCTGTGTACCCCCATACCCTGAAAAAGGCCAGTGGGTCAGTATGGGTACTATTTCTTGGACTTTCAATTTGGCATCATTTCTAAGCTTGCATTAAGGTTCTCCAGAGAAGTAGAACCAATGGGACGGGGATACACACACACACACACACACACACACACACACACACACACACACACACAGAGGATTCATCGTAAGGAACTGGTCTATGTGATTATGAAGGCTGACAAGTGCCATGATCTGCAGGGAGAGTGGGCAAGCTGGAGCCCCATTAAAGCTGATGATGTCGTTTTAGTCTGAGTCTAGATCCCTGAGAACCAGGAGAACTGATGTAGTTTCAGTCTAAAGGCTGCAGGCTTGAAACCCAGGAAAAGCCACTGTTTCAGCTTGAGTCTGAAGGAGGAAAAGGCCAATGTACCTCCCAGTCTGAAGGCAGTCAGGAAGGAAGTATTCTAGCTTACTCTGACTGAAGGCCAGCATTTTTGTTCCACTCTACTGATTGGATGAGGCCCACCCATATTAGGGAGGGCCATCTCCCTTACTCCGTCCACCAGTTTAAGCATCATTTACTTACTTACTTATTTTTTTTTTTAAAGGAGGCTCCACGCCCAACATGGGGCTTGAACTCAATACCCTGAAATCAAGAGTCACATGCTTTACCACCTGAGCTAGCAAGGCACCCCTTAAATGTCAATATTATCCAAAACACCCTCACAGAACTCTCAGAATAACATGTGGGCAAATAACCAGACATCCCATGGCTCAGTCAAGTTGACACAGCCCATGAACCATCACAAAGCTTCACTGTGATTCACCAGGCCTGCCAAAGAGCACGAAGGCTATAGCTGCATTTACCAGAGAGGAGATCTATTCTACAGCAAAACCCACAAAGATGACAATGCCAAAAAAGGAAAGGGAAAACAGGAGACAGTAACAGGCTGTGAACTAAAAGGCAACTTGAGACCTAGTGATAAAGGAAGTAGGAGGAGGAAGAAATTTTTAGAATCCCAAGAGTTGGAGGCTGAAGTTATTGTCGTGGAAGGTGGGAACAGATGGTGATGCTACATGGAAAAGGGTCACGTCCAAAATACACAAATTAATAGGGACTTGAGCAGCCACTGGGACTCAGGACTTCTTAAAGGAAGCCTCATGGGTGTTAAGGTAGGATGAGTGGGGATAGCTGGAGCCTGAGTTTTCCATGACAACTGTCCTTCACCCTGAAGGACAAGCCTATGTCATGCTCTCAGTGAGGAAAGTGGGGGAGGAACTAGTCAAGCAGAGGGGTTTGATCTGAGGACAGGGAGTAGTTTCCGGCAGATTCGGCGCTGCTGTAGGTTAATTCACGCAGCCAGGCACCGCACCAGACAGGTGCTGCACAGCCGACTTCTCGGCCCCTTCCCTTTGCACTCCGCCATGCTCTTACCCACAGATGCTCCCAGACCTTCCCATCTCAGACAGCACCCAAAGTCCTTGCCTGCTCCTTCAACCTCTTCGATCTACCTTCCTACACTCCTCTTCCTCCCACCACCAAATCTCTAGAAGGTCTTTCCCACTGTCTCCATTCTTTTTGCCAAGTCCTTAGCTTCTCAAACAATACTTTTACCAATGACTTTTTTTTTTGAGTAAACTTTACACCCAACATGGGGCTTGAACTTATGACCCTGAAATCAAAAGTTGCATGCTTCACCCACTGAGCCAGCTAGGCACCCTTACCAAGGACTTATTTTTTTTTTAAGATTTTATTTATTTATTTGAGAGAGAGAGTGCACGTGTGCGAGCACAAGAGCAGGGTGAGGGGCAGAGAGGGAATCAGTCTCTCCTCTGAGCAGGGCTCGATCCCAGGACCCTGGGATCATGACCTGAGCAGAAAGCAGACGCTTAACGGACTGAGCCACCCAGGCGCCCAGCCCCACCAACAACTTAATGGACTTCTTAATCACTGGACCCAGAGGCTCCGGCTCAGCCTTCACCTTTTTTTATTTTTAAATGGTGCTGCAGCAATTAACAATGATCGTGTCGGGCCTTTCCTTGGGTCCCAGGAACAGCACTCTCCTGGTTCTTGGTGTGGCCCACTGTCTCCCCTTCCTGGCTCTTCCTCTTCCTGCTTGTTCAGTATATATACATGTTTAGACATTTTTAAAGATTCTCTTCTCATTCCTCAGCATTTTCACCTTTCTGTTCTCTCTTGCTCAGAAACTGCTCACTCCCAGAGCTTCCTGCTGTCTCCTCCAACGCAGTAAAAACATCCAACTCCCTCCATTCTGCCCTGAATCTGTCTCTCCAGCTCATCGTACAGTTTCAACTGCCTTCTGGCCATTTCCCCTCAACTACACACCAGAACCCCAGATTGATGGTTCTAAAATCTGACCTTCCTGTCTTCATTAACATTGTCAACAGTACCCACATCCTTTCCACCCCCAACGTCCCAGCGGTCACTTCGACTTATAACATTCTCCCCTGGCAGGTCTGTTGGATGTAGCTTTCTTCCCCATTTTAACTCCCAATTCCACCTCAGCTCAGCCCTCTTTCATCTCACTCCTCAAATACTGCACTTGCTTTTAGCTGACCTTTTTGCCTCTCCACTCTCCTTTCCAATGCACCATCCACCATAGGTCCACTCCGCTGGGAGAGAATTCTCCATGTGGCCCTCATTTTCCTGCACCATCTGAGGTCTCTGAGCACAGGCATTTACACCAATTTAAGAATCTTTATATAAGGAGACACTCCAAGGCAGTGAAGCTTAAAAAGATCTCTCCCTCCTGAGATGTTCCAGAGTAGTAAAGATAAAGACCCGCCTTTCCTTCCCAGAGATTTGTTTACATTCTTGAGTAAAGATAAGGACTCTCTCAAGAGAAGTATGAGGAGGTCACCCCCAACTCCAGAGAGATAAGATGGGAGCTGACGTTTGCGGTTCCTCCGTTCCTCGCCTCTTAATGCTCCCGCTGCATGTGCAGGTGCCGGCTGACCCTCACTGTGCTGCCCTCTGGCATTTGGGGGAATCAACCAGGCTAACTTGTTAATTTGTAAGAAGGGTAAAATCTCAGACCCTTTACAATTCCTGACTTCACACAATTACCACCGAATTATTTTTGAAAGATCTGCTTTGGCCAGGCTACTTCCTTGTCTGAGACCTTTCTTCAACGGCTTCCTCTTACAGAACAAAATTCAAAGTCTTACTTGTCATTCAAGTGCCTTTCTGGCCTGTCCTTCCACTTCTTCCCTAGGCAGACCCTGTGCTCTAGTCAATCAGGAGATGTTTCCCAAAACACGGGCATCCATCTCCTGCCTCCCTGCGCTGGCCATGCCTACAATGCTCTACTTAGACTGCAGATGAGGGGAAAACCATGAAGCACCCGTGCACAGAACACCCATGGCCACCTTTGAGGAACAGTGAGGCACACCACCGATTTCTCTATGTACGCTGCCTTAACTCCTTCCAGGTGCACTGGTGGGAAATCAGCATGTCCTTCACCCTGGCCATCACCAACAGGGCTGCAGAGCGGGGCTGCAACCCACCATAACCACATTGTGGTTGGACGTCAGGGAGCTGAAGTGCCTCTGGGAATGCTTGGCTGGGAACACCATCCAATGGGGAATTCTGCATTTGATGGTGGCCAACGCATCCCAACATCTCCTCCCTTTTGAGAAGTTTAAAGGAGTCAGAAGAGGCAGCTGGGGTTCTAGAGTGAACTGCGAGTTGTAGTTCCAGTTCTCCAGGAGGCTTTCTTTCCCGATCCTAGCCCAAGCTACGTTTCTGGGTATTCTTGCAGTATACCCCAGCCAAAGATACTATGGGCACGCATTTTCTTACAGGCTTTAACCTTCATTCAAGTGCCCTCCTCACCAATCTCTAAGATATGGGTACAAAGACGTTAGTTGAAGCATGGTGTGTAAACAGCAAAATAAAAACATACCTATTAATATAAGCTGGCTAAGTTATCATATTTCCTCAAAACAAGATACATCCCAATTTCACAGATTTGTCAATAAAATAGCCCACAATGGTTTTATGTCACTGATTGTTCTAATAGGTGAAAAAAAAGTGACTTTCAGAATGAAAAAACTAAGGTATAGGGCATTCATACAGTGGACTCTCCTGCAGCTGGGACAGGTGAAATAGGGCTGTGGGAGGGACATGTCCCTCAGAACGGGGGGGTGGGAGGAGACAGGAGTGATGACTCCACGCATCCGCTTACACCTCAAGGTGCCACAAATGGAGATATGTGTGATGTTACGTGTAACAGCCTGTGCTTCAAAAGCAGACTTAATTTTCTTAAACTAGGTGGGCAAATGGGTATATGTTTTAGTATCATTATACATTTTTTGTACATCTAAAATATGTTATAATACATTTTCTTTAAGGGGGTTAGCCACCTGTTTTACTGCCCCTATTCTTTGGGAGACCTTGTGTCCAATGACAGCTTGAAAAATCAATTCTATAAATAAAGGAGTCGAAGGACCTATTAACTGTCTCTTATTTCCACTGTAAACGTTTAGGAAAGAAAGAATTTCACATTGCAGCCACATCTGGTATGTGCACATATCCAACTGATCAATATTTAGAGACCAAAGTGATTATCAAAACCTTTTTGTTTTCTTCTTTCTCAATACTATAAACTTTGGCTTCACATCAACCACAGATCTGCCTAGATCCAAGCAAGGTCATATTTGCAAAAAAGCTATTTTGCCATAGTTATTAAAAAAAAAAAAAAACAAACCCACAACAACCTGTAGGGGCTCAGTTTAGCCTCTGCCTTCCCGCTCAGGTCATGATCCCAGAGTCCAGGGATCGAGTTCTGTATCGGGCTCCCTGCTTGTTGGGGAGTCTGCTTCTCCCTCTCTCTCTGCCTGCCGCTCCCCCTGCTTGTGCTCTCTCTCTCTCAAATAAATAAATAAATAAATAAATAAATAAATAAATAAATAAATAAAATATTTTAAAAACCCCCCAAAAACCTTAAAAAAAAAAAGTGTGTGCATGGAGGCGGGGGTGGGGGGGGCATTTCAACAGAATTCCCGTAAATACTAACCTCCTGGTTATTTATAAAATGGGTTGAATTTTTAGGGACACGGTTCCCAAAGCCGGGCATGATACAAAGAGTGCAAGCTTTGGAGCCAGATTCCATTGACTCGAACCAGGCCAGCTGTGCGGCCCTGTAAAGTCACCTAACTTTGCAGGGCTTGTTTTCTCCTCTGTAAAACAAGGACCGTAAGTAGATTACAGGGTGTTGTGAAGATCGGAAATAGTAAACACAGTGCTGTGCCTGGAATACAGTCATTACCCAAAACACGGTGATCACTCTCAGGGCACGCGGGACGTTCTGCTTGGTACCGGCCCTCGGAGTTCGCGCCTCCTCCTCTGTCCCTGCTCCCTCTGAGGCACTCAAAAACTCGCTCTCCATTAGTTTCCGTTCAACATTGATGTGCAGGTCACGTAAGCCAAGGCCTTGCGTTGCTTACACTCAAACTAACATAACACAGTACAGAAATAACCATTTCCAGAGGGTTTTTGTTTGTTCGTTCGTTTTCATTGGCAGAGGAACTGGCACTCCCTGGAAGGTACGCGCTCTTTCTACACTAGGGAACGGAGGGGTGCAGCACCGCGGCCTCCAGGCACCTCCGGGTCTCCGCAGACCGACTGCCCGCTGCAGGGCGTGGGGCGGCCAACTGGTCCCGGTCCTTTTCCGGGGACACCCCGCGACCAGGAACGGGAGGGTCGCGAGAGCGGCGGAGCCCGCACTTACCAGGGCGAAATGCACCAGGGCGTCGTAGCAGAGCCAGGCGAGCACCCCGCGGTCCGCTGCTCCCCGGCCGCGGTCCAGGCGCAGGCCCAGCGCGCAGCCCGCGAGCAGCAGCGCGGCGCACAGCAGCAGCGAGCGGCCCGCCGCCGCCCCCAGCTCCCAGCCAGCGCCCATGCTGCCGGCGGACCGCCAGCCTGCACAGGGGAGCTGGCGGAGGNGGCGGGAGAGAGGCGCCCTTTCCCGCCTGGCCCCCGGGTCTGCCAGGCGAGCCGGGAGGTTTTCAGAGTCGGGATCTTGCTCACGAACCCGCCCAGCTGCCTAGACCAGACCTGTTCCCAGCCCCAGCCCCAAAGCCTGGTAGTACGCACACCTTCTGAGGCGCTTTAATTTTCAACAAGGTTCAAAAGCTATAAGCAGCAAAGCGAAGTCCAAATGGTAGAAATTTTGCCAAGAGACCGGGAAGAATTTTAGGAACAGAAGGTTCTAATTAACCCCTTGCAAGTGTTGCAGGAGAGGTGAGCGCCAAGGGCATTTTCAGCCAGCAGCAGGCTTTTTAAAGGCCGGGTGGCTTACTCTGACCCTATTTCTTAAAAATCCACAGACGCAGCACAAGAATGGGTGGGGGAGAGGAGCCATAGGTCGTATTGGCTTGAAACTGGATTCTTTCAACGTTATCTTACCCAAGTCACAACCACCCTACGAGGTCAATGTTCTCCTAGTTTGCAAATACGAAAACAGCCTCAGACAAAGTAACTCGCCTACAGACGCTCAGCGACTACGGAAGCCAGAACCCACGAGACCTTTGCTTTCTGACCCTGCACAAGACCTTTGCTTTCTGACCCTGCACGCTGCTGTGTTAGTGGGCAATTCTAGCTCTCCCCTAATGAAGGGCCACTTCGTCCTGATCACCACGTTAACGTTTTCGCTCTGCTTTTGCTAGCATCGTTTGCTTTTAATCTCCTCGCTCTCTTTCTTACGCCTCCCTTACTTAGACGTAGCACTGGGCAAAGGAGTCAGAGTTTAAAAAAATTGTAACCCTTATTGACCAAGCCTGTGTTTTCACTTTTGGATAGCCAGATAAAATACAGGATGCCCAGATAAACTTGAGATTCAGATTAAAAAAGAAGAAGAAGAAATTTTAAATACTTATACCGAAGTATCACTAGGGTACTTCTGCTAAAAAATTGTTTTAAAAGGTGCCTTACAAATACGATGGAATATTATTCAGCCATAAAAAGGAAGACATCCTCTCACCTGTTACAGCATGGATAAACCTTGAGGACATTATGCTGAGATAAGCCAGTCACAAAAAGAGAAATAGTGGTATGATTTCATTTATATGTGGTATCTAAAGTAGCCATATTCCTAGAGACAGAAAATAGAATGAAAGTTGCCAGGGGCTTGGGGGAGGGTAAAAAGAGAAGTTGTTTAATGGCTATAGGGTTTCAATTTTGCAAGATGAAAAAGTTATGGAGTATGGTTGCAAACCATGTGAATATACTTAACACTACTGAACTGTACACGTAAAAATGGTTGAGATGGCAAATTTTGTTATGTGTATCTTACCACAACTTAAAAAATATGATTTCTGGCACTGAGCACAATTTCAAAAACTTTCTCCCCTGGTTACTCCCTACATATTTTAATAGCATTTAACACCAGATAAATTATATTATTTATTTACACATTTATTGCTAGTCTCTTGCCACTAGAGTATCCGCATGGCCAGGGATTATGGTTGGTATGTTGACTGCTCTTTCCCTGGCACCTGTCACAGAGTTTGGCATATACTAGTTGCTCAAGTAAGTAAGTGCTGACTGAAGAAGTGAGTATATCCAATCTTGCCACCTATGCTTTGGATTCTCTCCTGTAACTTAGAAAATTGATCATCACTCTTCTCATGTATAGTCAACATCTTTCTCACTGGGATTTCCCCCACCGATTTCCCCACATCACCCTTTAGTGACCCTGCCCTCCCCTTCTGACCAAAATAAAACCCCGAGTAGATTCAATGTCCCATATTGCGTCTCTGCTCCTCAGACCTTCCTACTCTAGTTTCCACCCTCGTCTCAGTGATACAGCTCTCACTATGGTGACTGGTGACATGTTATCACTAACCCAAAGGACATTTCCTGTCCTCACTTTGACTTCTCAACAGCATCCCTGGGCCCTGGAATCTCTTTTCCCTCCATTTTCTGAGGAAACACACAGCATTTACTTTTCACTTCCCTATCTATACCTTGTGTTCCCTTTGTAAGCTCATCCTCCACTACATGCACAATGTTTGAAGTCCACATGCTGTCCTACACCCTGTTCTCACTCCAACTGCTGGACCCAGGCAATTTCACGCTCACCCCCTCAATTAATAACCACCAAAACAGCAGAGAATTCAAATCTCTAGCCCAGCTCTCTCCTCTGAGCTCCAGACCAGTATTTCCAACTTCCCTACTTGACAGTCATTTAAATGTCTCAACACAACCCAAACTGAACTCATCACGCTCTATTCCCTGAGTCTTTTCCAGTGTTCCCTATCTTGTGCTACTTCCACTCATCAGTTCTGCAACCCACAAACCTATACATCATCCTTGGTATTTCCCTCTCCTCAAACTCCAGATCTAAGGCATCACCAACTCCTATTTTAGCACTAAGTATCCCTTGATCCCATCCACTTCGTGGACCAAGCTGTTCAGCATCTCTTGCCTCAGTGCTTCACACTCACTAATGTGACCACTAGATACCACTAACCCCAAGTACATTTCCTGTCCTTACCTTATCAGCCAAGGATTGTTATTACACATGATTCTTCAATCATCACTCTTGTAGAATGATAATGAGTAATAATGATTTCCCATTGCTCTTAGACTGACTTACCAGCTGTGGGGCCTGGCCCCTACCAATCTCTTTAGCCCCTCCCATGTCCCTAGTACTCCTGCTCCCTGTCATTCTTTTTGCTCTAGTTATACTTTTTTTCTTTTCTTTAACATTTTATTTGCTTGTTTATTTATTTAACACAGAGAGAAAGAGAGAGCACAAACGGGGAGCAGCAGGCAGAGGGAGGGAGAGGGAGAAGACTCTTCGCTGAGTGGGGAGCCCAACACAGGGCTTGATCCCAGGACTCCAAATCATGACCTGAGCCGAAGGCAGACACTTAACTGACTGAGCCACCTAGGCACCCTGTACTTGCTTTCTTTCACTCCCTTTAACTCACCATGGTGCTTCCTACGTGACTGAAGACATGGAAAGGATAGATATAAACAGAATCTGATATTATGAGGAAAATTGGGCTGAAATCAGTAATATGGCATTTATAAATTCTTATATTTAGGTTTGAAAGTGTAAATGCCTAACTACCGAGTCAAAGAGAGCTGATGACAAGGGAGCTGAGGCTGTTACTTGATCACAAGTCTAATTATGATGAAGCTGGTAGAGTAATTGAAAAATTCTCCTCCACATTAATAGAATTAAGTGTCCAGATAATGGACTATTCCTATTCCATTTTACCCAGAAACTAGTCACATCGTACTCTATTCTTGGGGTCTTAGGAATGCATGATGTGACAGAAACCAGTTCCAGGAACGACTTTATATGCAGTTGGCTGAAATGCATGGCATGTTCAGGTTGAGGAAGGTAACTGATAAATGCAGATCTGCGTCTTCTGCTAATGAGGAATAGCAAAAGTTTATTCACAGAGATGGTCATTTAAAAGCGGTGCCTTTTGTTCAGTATCAAGACAAGAGTTGGTAACAACTAAAGCTGTTCTGCAATGTAGAACAGGCTCGCTTAGAGTATTTCATCATTGCTTCTCAAACTCTCCAACTGCTGCTCCTGCAGGAATGTTTCCGTAAAATAGCGCGCCTCAAAAATCTGATTTTATCTTTAAAATGTTACAGAAAATGTGTCCTTTACTCTGTAACGCTTAGGCTTGTATTACCATAAAACTGCTCTACTTATCATCAAGTAAAGCTGCTGTCCCATGAGGGTGTGTTTATCTTGTGGATTTACTCGTTACTTGGCACAAGGCCCCATTTATCTTTAGGTACCAGTTTGACAAGAGACTGACTCAAGAAGGCAGATGGCCATTTTGTTAGGGTAGGGAAGAGGGATGTTGTAGAAGTTCCCTGCAGGGAAGACATCCTTTATAGCATGACTCAACCATAGTTCCACTGCTTTTGATCATTTTTAATAATTTGTAAGTTTCCTGATGGGGCCAATCTCTCACAATGCTTCAAAGAAGTGCTTTTCAGACAAGGCTGTGATTTTCTGGTCCCACCCCAGCTTGCCCAGAGAACTTAAATATCTCAACTAAACAAGTCTGAAAAACACTGCTACAGGGCAGTGTTGTGAAAACTGTGGACTATTAACACATTTGCTTGTTTCACACACCTTCTTTTTGTAGCCACAGGATAAATTCAAGAAGGTTAGTACTTCCATATTCCCATTTTTATCTTAAGTCCTTTGCAATAGATGGGGCTTAGTACTACCAGGAGTTCCTACAGATGGGTGATACGGCTGGCTTTGATTTCTCCTAAAATGGAGAATGAAGAAAAGGTGTATTTTTGTCTCCTCTTTTTATCTGATGCATCTGAGCAAAGTCTGGGACTGTGTACACAACAAAGAGACATGACTTAAGCCATTGGCTTGCACCCAGGCAAATCTGGCTCCCAGGGGCTGGACATTGGCAATGCCTGGAGACAATTTTGGTTGTCACGATGACTGGGGAATGCAGAGGTACTTAGTGGGGAGAGCCTGAAGATGCCGCTAAACATCCTACAATGCACAGGATGGAACCCACAGCAAAGAATTAGCCAGCCTCAAATGGCAATATCGCCGGTTGGAGAAACCCTGATTTAGGTCAAAGTTAGTTGAGGGGTTTCATGGACAAATTAGGAGGCTAAAGGAGGGGAACATTCTCACATCTCTTTTCCCACTTTCTCTTAATATAGTACTGAGCCCTATCTATACACATGGGCAGATATACCCCTATCTCTACATAGCACTTTTTGAGAATCATTCTACCGCTACTTTTTGGCTTTATGTACAACATAAAGAGTTCTTTTAAAACTTTAGACAAATGAGTGGTGGGTTATACAGAGCACTCCTTGGGTTATATGCCTTAAGACTTACAGCTTAATATACAGAAATTACACTCTCTTTCTCCAAACAGATTTAATTGAAAACCCCCGGTTCAACTAGGGTTAAAAAAATTCAAACCATCGCTGTAAGACAACTGACATTCTCATGAGTTTTCACTTGCAATAATTAAATAATCCTCTAAAAAGGACAACTCTTTTGAAGGAAATCATGGCAAGATGACATAAAGGTACTATCACATTTACTTATATACACTGACTTCTTTCAAAAATAATTTGAAATGGCATTATACTAAAGTAAAAATATCTGTGTATTCAAAAGTTCAGTTGCTCTTTTGTCCTTTTAATTAATCCAAGATTTCATTCAGAGCCACAACCTCTATCTCACAGGTTAAAACTTCCCAGTTTACTTCAATTACTATCTTCCACAGTTACTTGTTCTCAAGGATTAGACAAGCCATAAAGTCTGATTTTGTTGTTTCTATCATGAGAGTCATAACCACACCATTTTCTCAAACGTCCTTTCTAAGTCACGGTATTTAAACCTGAGGTAGGCAGGGAGAAGGCCACACGACGAGGCCGACAGCGGGGCGCTGGAGGGACGCAGCTACAAGCTAAGGAAGCCAAGCACTGCCGGGTGCCTCAGAAGCTGGAAAGAGACAAAGAGGGTCCTCCCCAGAGCCTACACAGAGTGTCCAGCCCCAACCTTGATTTCCGACTTCTGGCCTCCATAACTGGACAACAGTAAGCTCCTACTGTTTTAAGCCACTGGGTTTGTGGTACTGTGAACAACAGCTCAGGAAATTAATAAAGATTTGGGTGTTTCTTATTTGTCATAAAATACCTGAAATCCAGCATTGTTGTTGTCCTGGTTTGTTATAGTGGAAGAGAGAAATTAAAATACAATGAAAGAGTAATTCATGATTTGCCTCCCTTGTGGCTGATGTTTGGAAAATAGTTCCAAATTTAAATTTAACCCCGCAGAAAACAAAACTGGGAAATTAAGAAACTTTTAGAAATAAGTTCTTCAATGTTTTATCATATTTGATAGCAGCTTTTTTTATTGGTTACAAAACCTAAGCCCATATACAAAATTAGGAACACATTTAGATGCCTCTTTTGAAAGAACGTTTTAGTCTTTTTTAACTGAGTTTAAAAAAAATAAAAACAATGCAATTTTTCAACACTGTTCTGAAAACTTAAAAGTGCAGCAATATACTTAGTTTCCTTTGCCTACGAAATGGTGCAATTCCAATTCCAAACTGGTAAGGTCACAACAAATTGAATCAAGCAAATGCATACGTATGTCTGCACTACTTGATGCTAATGTTCACCTATGTTAGTTTGCACTGAAAACACAAGAGGAAATAGGAATCGGCACAGTAGAGGCCCAATTTAATCTCAACGTGTGCAAAATTTAAAAGGTAACTGTCAGTAAGTAGTATGGAGAGTCCAGAAGAAACTAAACTGGAAGGGGTACAATTCACAATATCGAGAAGATTTGGACTTTAAGGGTTTCACCGAAGTTTGTGACCTTAATTAGCTTTGACTTTGTTATTCCTACTTTTAGGGAACACCACACAGTTTCAAAAATTTCGACTACAGTGTCTGAACAGGATGCAGTTACCATATGAAGCTTTAACTCAAAATTTGGATAAAGAAAAAAAGGCACAATGAACTTCAACTCAATTTTATGTGCACAAGAGTTGAAAAATCTGAGCCACCTTAAAGAGAAATTGATTCTAAAATTTATAAAACCTATAAATAATCAGAGGCCAAACCACTATATTAAAACAGATTCTCTAGCAAGTAAAAATCTTGCAGTTTAAGCATACGCTTGTATCCATTTTAGATACAAGACAAAACTCACTCTTTAAAGTGGCTCCACCTTGGCAGATACATATATTGGTAATGAATGCACACCTGCTATGTGTTGTTTCTCAGTGAAAACACCCCAGCTGATTGACAAAGCTCTGATGGCATCTGTCTCATCTTCATCACAGTAAATACACCCCCCGTCGGATACTAAATTAGTTTCGATTTTCTATCCCTTCACATCAATGCATTGGGAAATTATACCCAGTAAACAATAGCAACAAAACCATTTCTGTGACAGCAAAAATTATTCAGTTTAAAAATTTTCAAATCCCTATTCTTTCATTAATAACTGGGTCAGACAATTTACCAAAAGCAAGGACTTTACACAGTAATACCAGATTTTGCAGAACTGCTTAAAGATCACTGCAAATCAGGTTTATGTCAAATAACTGCAGATTATTCCTCTACACAGATCCATGTCTGAATCTTTTAATATATGAATATGCTTTTAGTGTAGGATCTGAATTAACTTCCCAATACTCAAAGAATGAAGTTTTATAACACTTCTAAATAGTTGCTGGTTTGTTGCCAACCACATTATCAAAAGCACTGGTTACTAAGTAAAAAATATTTTAAGACTAATTACAGTAAACATGAAAGCTCCACAGTTTAAACCCAATATAAATCAACCATATCCAATTATCAATTTAAAACAAAAAATATTAACTCCTGAAAGCTGAAAGCAAGATTTTTTTTTTTTTAAACATCACCAATCGGGACTTTAGACCTTTGTTTTTTGTTGTTGTTTTTTATTTGTTTTTTTTCTTTATAGTCAGGGACTCTTGCTTTCAACTTAAACAGAAGTTCAAGTCCGTAACAGGTTGCAGCTCAGGTAAAATACCATGCACAGCATTTGATTACTTCAAAACAGCAGGAACACACAGGCTGAAGTGAGTGGTCAAATAGGGCTTGCTGTTCTCAAAAATTAGGTATAATGGCGAAAGCATTACCATCCATAGCTAAAGTTCTTCCTCCAACCCTGGCTTCTGAGGCAGATAATAAGCACATCAATTACTGGTAGATGAAGCACAGTTTTTTAAAACTTATCTGTTTAATCAATAACCAAGTTTCTTTTTTTAAGTTACTTTTTTTGTGTGTCAGTTCCACCAATGAAAATCATTTGGCTTGTACTTTAAAATCTATTCTTCCACATAAAGAATATGAAAATATGTTTGTGGAGGACAGTGATGGAGGCTCAGATCAGACTGCACCTCTTTAAAGTCTTCCAACGTGTATATGCATCATACCAAAGTGTCTTGATCCACAGCGCACCATTTTCCAAAGGAGTATCAAGTGGGCAGCTGACATGCCACCACTACAGAATATTCTAAACTGGAGACTGCAGTTGTCAGCGTGTGGCACCAGGGAACAGGGAAAAATAGGGTAGTTGAGATTGTTAAGGAGAATTCTAAAACAGTTTAGGAAATCATGCATATGCATTTACAGTCCATGTGATAGTAACTTTTGGCAACTGCAAAGTGACTGAGACATGGCTTGCTTTAGAAGCATCAAAACGAAGAGGCATGTGTGTTTTGGAGCCTTTTGTTGTTGTTCTTCTTGTCATTTGGTAGCCATCTGGTGGTGCTTCATATTGAATTGGGAAAGATGCTGCACTCAATTGAACTTAAAAATTAAATTCTTTTGTTTGAAGGTTGGCTGTTGGGTCAAAATTGTAAGTACCTCCTTGTGTTGCTTCAGGAATGAGGCTAGGATCTTCGTCAATCTATAAAAAGCAAAAAAAAAAAATGTCCTTATTATGTTCAGATACTACATATTATGGTATAAGCAGAACTTACTTCTTATGAGAGTTCTATACACATGTTGTATAATCATTCTCTAGGTTTCAATCAATTAAATATTTAAATAAATCAATGATATTATTAAGAAATTTAACAATTTACTTTTTTATTTTTTTAAGATTTATTTATTCTATGGGGCGCCTGGGTGGCAGAGCGGTTGAGCGTCTGCCTTCGGCTCAGGGCGTGATCCCGGTGTTGTGGGATCGAGCCCCACGTCGGGCTCCTCTGCTGTGAGCCTGCTTCTTCCTCTCCCACTCCCCCTGCTTGTGTTCCCTCTCTCGCTGGCTGTCGCTATCTCTGTCGAATAAATAAATAAAATCTTTAAAAAAAAAAGAAGATTTATTTATTCTAGAGAGAGTGAGTGCGGGCATGTGAGCGGGGGTGGGGTAGAGAGAGGGAAAGAAAATCTCCAGCAGACTCCCTGCTGACTGCGGAGCCCAAAGTGGGGCTCAATCTCACAACCCTGAGATCATGACCTCAGCCAAAATCAGGAGTCCAAGAGTTAGAGGGGACTGAGCCACCCAGGTGCCCCAAGTGATTTAACAATTTAATTAAGCTGAACACACATTTAAACATTGCTCCAATATTTCATCCCCTCCCCCATCTCTGCCCCAGTCTTAAGTTTCTGTATCCATAGATTTATTTTACCTATCTGAACACACATCATTTCTATAATTACAGTTGACCCTTGAACAACATGGGGGCTAGGGCACCAACCCCCTCCCCAATGTAGAGTAAAAAATCCAAGGATAACTTCTGACTCCCAAAAACTTAATAGCTTACGAATAGCCTACTGTTGACAGGAAGACTTACCGATAACTTAAACAGTTGATTAACATATATTTTGTATGTTATATGTATTATATACTGTATTTTTAGGATGAAGTAAGCTAGAGAAAAGAAAATGTTACTAAGAAAATCATAAGAAAGAGAAAATACATTTTTTGGAAAAATTTTATTTATCTGACGGAGAGAGAGCATAAGCAGGGGGAGGAGAGGGACAAGCAGACTCCCACTGAGTGGGGAGCCCCACAGGGAACTCGATCCCAGGACCCTGAGATCATGACTTGAGCCGGTCAGATACTTAACTGACTGAGCCACCCAGGTGCCCCAGAAAATACATTTACAGTATTGTACTGCATTTATATATGAAAAAAAAAATTCTATTTACAGGTGGACCTGTGCAGTTCAAACACTTGTTGTTCAAGAGTGAATTGTTGTACTATTTCTTCCCATTTAACAGATTACAAATGCAACAAGAACTTTCTTTCTTTTTTTTTTTTAAAGTTATCTGTATGCCCAACGTGGGGCTCAAACTTCCAACCTGAGATCAAGAGTCTCATGCCTTACTGACTGAGCCAGCCAAGTGCCCCTCAAAGACCTGTTTTTGTATTTTTACCTTCTAATCATGTTTCAGACACACTACTAAAAAAACTGATTGATGGGGGCACCTGGGTGGCTCAGTCGGTTAAGCGTCTGCCTTTGGCTCAGGTCATGATCCCAGGGTCCTGGGATTGAGCCCTGCGTCAGGCTCCCTGCACAGGCGAGAGTCTGTGTCTCCCTCTCTCTCTGCCCCTCCCCCACTCTTACACGCTGTCAAATAAATAAATAAAATCTTTAAAAAAATAAAAAAGATTAAAAAATTGATTGATGGAAAACAATTATTAATTTTTTAAAATTTAGATTAAAAATAACTAAAAAATGCCACCTCAAGAGATCTGATAGAAATATAGTATAAACTTGTCTTATTAATGAGAAAAGGAAAATTCTTAGTAAACTTAGACGATGTACAGTTTTTAATATACATTCAGGCATACCATACTTCAATGTATACTTACATCATCACCAGAGAAATACTGATCTATGATTTCAAATGCTAATTTATATATGTCTTCATTTTCATGTTGCTGTAAAACTTCAATTTTCTCCAAACCTGATAAAAACAAAAAAAACAAATCATTAAGCAGACATAAATAAAAAACTATGTTCATTCTCACCATGAAAATCCAAAAGAACTCAGAACACCTTCCCACCACTCCCCAAAGATGACAGTTTTCTAAAAAAAACAGATAAAACTCTGAGCTGCTCTGGTTGGAGGACCAGCATCCCACTAATTTCTTCCTTTCTAGAAACGCTTGAGGTACCCTTGTATCTGAGGCAGACAGTTAAAAAAACACCTAAACACTCCATTTGACAGATGAGGAAGCTATGGTCCAGAGATGTAAAGTGATTTACTTCAGACTGCATGGCAAGTTAGTGACAGAACTCAAACCAACGCCTCCCCAGACTGTTTTAGTAGAAGCGCACTATCTCATATAGTAATTTTTAACTTCCCCTTTGTTTTCCAAATGTTATTACTTTTGTATAACAACAAATTTTCAGAAACTTCTGATTAACTGATATAAATAGAATACAAAGCTTTAAAGTTTGAAGTAATTTCTTTCAAGAAAACAATCAAATAGGGTGTTATATCCTATAGCCACAAAGAAATTGGGAAACAATTTTTCAGAACTGTAGAATGCCTTCATTTCTATTCCCAATATATTTACTCCATACATAAGATGCACAAGTCTATAAATTTAAATCCTTAACAGTATTCTTTCTTGAAATGTCTTTTCCAACAATATGGAGTAGTATTTCACAAAGTAAGGTCCACAGAATCACATGATATTAGGTGTTAACATGAAAAAAGAGTTTCATTGTCACGGATTCTAAGAAATTCTGGATTAAACAAAGCTTATAAGTTTCTCTACTGTAGTGGTTCTCGAGCTTTTAATCACTCACTGTGACTTCAAGAGGAGTGTTTATGGTACCTAAAAAGCAACAAAAACCTCTAGGAAGGCACGGAGTGACCTTCACAACCAGTTTTTCCAAAGTATGGACTAATGCTTCTTGGAAAATCCTCTGCTAATATAGCAAACAAAGGACAGCAACATACTTTGATGAGGGAAGAGCAATGTTTCCTAACAGTTTTCTTCCTCATTAGTTGTCTTTAAAGGAAGTACTATTCCAGCATTTCAGTGCTCAACTATTTTTCTTCAATCCACCCTTACCTCCACATTCTTCTATGATTTCAGCTATTGTGCTTGCTTCATCACCAGCCATTATCAGAATGTTTTTCAGACCATCGAGGACCACCTGAACAACTTGAGAATCTTTCACAGACAGTAAATTACAGAATGGTGGTATTACATTCTGCTGTACAAGGTACTCAACCTAGGCAACAAAAGAAACATTTTTATTTATATAATTATCTTTTCCCCCAAAAGAACATAGCACAGGGCTTATAAACAATCAGCAGCTTCTAAACATAAAGGAGTAGTATACTTTTCAGTTTTAACAATCCCAAGAGTTTCTCCAAACTCACTTGATCTTTTCTGCCACTTATCGTTAAGTTGCTAATTGCCCAAGCAGCTTCTTTTTGCGTTCCAAAGTCCCCCTGAAGGTTGAGAAAGAAATGATTATATGAATTCTTTACTCAAAAAATCTTGGTTATAATATATTAATGTACACGATAAACTCCTACTACCACTGACCTTAGCAAGCTGATGAATAATCATAGGAATTAATCCAGCATCTATTACAGCTTGAACTTGTTGCTGGTTGCCTGCTGTTATGTTGGAAAGGAACCACACTGCTTCCTATAAATGAACAAAATACAGGGTACCTTTGTTTGAAAAATTATTTTTAATGCATTTATATTTTATTTTAATGTAGTTTACATATGCTATAACAAAATCACTTGAGCTGCATTAGGGGGAATGCATCTAAAAAGCAATTAGGTGACACAGAATCTCTCATTTTGAACAAATTACAAGGAAACTTCTAACCATAATATTTGGTTGGGCCCCATTAAGCTAGCATTTATCCATCCAATATAATGTATGCCTACACAAGCTAGGCCACTATTTTAGACAATGGTAATATGGCAGTGAACAAAACAGACCAAAAAAACCTTTACTCATGCAGCTTACATTTTTGGTGCTTAAGATCCCACTAAAAGATAAGGACAGAAGTAAATAAAAGACTCGATTTCCTAACAGTCTGTTAAAACTACTTCCAGGAAAGGAGAATTGCTTTATTATAAAAATATTTACTTACAAGACATATTTAGAAATTAAGTATCTACTTAGTCTGGGATGGGTCTATATAACAAATTTTATTACAACCTTAAAGGATTTATAAGTCACAAACCAGCAGGTTCTATTTTAATTTTAGTGTCAAATGTTGTCTCTTCTTCTACAATTAAAAAAGTTAACTGTAAATTTATTTTGCCATCCAATTTTAGTAAGATGTTAACAACCGATAAATCAGTGCTTAGGGTATATAGGGGTTCACTATACTATTCTTGCAAATTTCCCGTAGGTTTGAAAAATTTCAAACTAAAATGCTGAGGGAATATGGGGCGCCTGGGTGGCTTAGTCAGTTAAGTGTCAAACTCTTGATCTGGGCTCAGGTCATGATTTCAGGGTCATGCAATCAAGCCCCATGTTGGGCTCTGCACTCAGTGGGCAGTCTGCTCGGGATACTCTCTCTCCCTCGCCCCCTCCCCCCCTGCCAACCGCACTCACTTGAGCGTGTTCTCTAAAATAAATAAATAAATAAATAAATAAATAAATAAATCTTTAAAGAAAGTGCTGAAGGAATAAAACTGAGTTTTATTCCACCTTGAGGGTCCCATGATGATCCCAGGTGCAAATAACACACATGCTCAAGGTGAAAAACTTCTGAGGAGACTAACTGACTGCTGAGGCTGAGTAGGAATCTATATGAACCCTTTTTCTTTCCCCCATGATACCTTCACTTAGAGCATATCGATCACAGGCCAGAACTTCTCTGCACCCACTTCTGTCCGGCTTCCTCACTTCTCAGCTCTGTTTCCAATTATGGAATACACTTAGCTGTAAAAATCACCTATATTATTGAAATTTCTACAGTAAAAATAACTGGCCCAGAGTCTAAAAGACTGGCTTCTTTCCCTTCAATGGAACAAATGTATTCATAAAATGCACTTTCTGACAACATACTTTTCTTAAGAATCCAACTGTCAAATTATAGTTGAGTAACTATATAAATATAGCTATGACACAGAAGAAATGATCAATTCTGTTGGTTCTGGGGATAGTGGCATTTCAGGCAGATAAAACTACATTAAACTAAATGCAAATCAAAACCACAAGACATCACTTCACAGCTACTAGTAATAATAATTTAAAAAAAGGAACTGGAACCCTCATACAGTGCTTGTGGAAAAGTAAAATGGTACAGCCACTACGGAAAACAATTTGGCAGTCCCTCAAAAAGCTAAACATAGAATTACCATATGATGGGCAGTTCTACTCCTAGATATATACCCAAAAGAACTGAAAGCAGGGACCCAAATAGACACTTGCATGCCAGTGTTCACTGCAACATTATTCACAACAGCCAAAAGGCAGAAAAACTCCAAGTGTCCATCAACAGATGAATGGATAAACAGAATGTGGTATATATGTACAATGGAATATTTATTCAGCTATAAAAGGAAATGAAGTTCTGATACATGCTCCAACATGGATGAACCTTAAAAAAATTACGCAACGTGAAATAAGGCAGACACAAAAGGAATTCAGTACTTAAGTATATATTTAACAATAAGTTTGTATCTCAACATTGGAATTTTAAAAAAGACTTTTTTGATCTTTAATTTAGGCACTGCCTCCTTTGGTCCAATCTAATTTCATAGGGAGATTAAATTATGATCTCTCTGTTTATAAAAGATACCAGCCATCCAATAAGAGATTTTTTACGTATTCTCACTTAGTGGCTACTAATTTACTGATTCTGGCTACTGCCCAATATATTTAAATAAAAACACTGGTTATTTTATTAGGGCAGCACTTACAACAAAATAACTGCAGAGGTGACTTGAAATAATTCTCATCTTAACTACAGTGGTTTTGAAGACAATCATGATCAAACAAATAGCAACAGAAAACAAGGGGACAGTTAGATATGAAATATACAGAGAGTGCTTTACCTTATTTATTTTCTCTTTTGGGTGTGATAAGAGATTCGGGAAATGTGAAAGGACATCACAGTTGAGAACAACCTGGGTCTGCTCATCGGTGCCAGTCACTATGTTGCCAACTGCTCTGAGTGCTGCTGTCTGGGGTGGGGATAAAACACTTTCTATAAATTTATTTGTTTATAAAGTGGATTCTATATTTTTCATAATCCTGAGAAAATGTAAAAATGCAAGGGGTAAATGATTGACACTTACTGTATTCTTAGACAAAGTACTACGTAGAACCGAGAGGCAATTTTGAATTTTAAACAAGTCTTGTAAAAAATGGAACTATATAGAAAAATTGTGTGAAAAACTGCTCAAAAGATTCAAAAAATAAAAAGAAATGAAAATTTAAAAAGTAAAGGTTCATTTTAACAGCAGCTATTTTTTTAATCTCTTACTAAATTAGTACCACAGAAATATTTTAAGAAAGGACTGGAATGGGCACACATTTCCATCTAGACAGTCACTTTGGCAGAAGTGGAATGAATACCTATCAGCCACCCACCCCTAATTAGAGTGTGGAGAAAGGAGAGAGGAGGAAATGCAGTTAGGATGCTGTTGCAATTATTTGGAGGGGAAAAAAAACAGTCTTGAACTAAATCAGTGGCTCTAGATACATAAGGGGCAGACAGATGTGAAAGCTCTATAATAAGAATTAATAGGACTCTGCAATGGAGGGGAAATGAAAGGAGGAATCAAGGTTTCAAGTTTGGACTATGTGGTCTACTGAAAGGGGATATATAAAGAGAAGCAGGTTTGTGGGAGAAGATGATACATTTTAATTTTGTCTGGTTAAAATGGCAATGGAATGCTTGAAGGAGTTCTTAGAGGACATGTCCAAGACCTTGAGGACAATTGTCTATTGTCAGTCTGAAACTCTGCAAAGAATCTGGGTGAGATAAAGATTTAGAAACCAACAAAATCAGATTCAGTAAACAGGAGAAATATGGAAGTTATGTACATAGAGACAGAACTGAAGCCTGGTTTTTCAAGTTAACAGGTTATATAGCAAACACAATTCTATATAAGAAAAATAAGATACGTACTTGAACTTTCACTTCCTGGTGGCTCAGAAGGGGCACAAGAAATGGTACAACCCCTGAATCAATAACCATCTGTATCTGCTCATTACCTCCATCTGTCAGGTATGACAGAGCCCAAACTGTATCTACAAGAATCTACAGAAAGTAAAAAAGAATTACCAGGTTAGGTATTTGTTTGAATGCTTAAAATACTTAACATACCTCGGAGTGGTGACATAAAAAGTAATTAAACTTTATATTTTAGACGGTGGCAAACATACCTGCTTATCGAATAAATCTACTAAGCAGCAGAGAACTCTCTCAATGCCTACCTCAGATCATTCTTCACAAAAATGAGACAGAAGTCTGAGACAACTTCTACCCTAACTTCTGCATTTATGTATCAGATAGATGAATTTAAAAATAGGCAGAGGGCACCTGGGTGGCTCAGTCGATTAAGCATATGACTTTTGATTTCAGCTCAGGTCATGATCTCAGGGTAGTGAGACCAAGCCCAGCATCAGGCTCCACACTCAGTAGGGAGTCAAGCCTGCTTGAGATTCTCTCCCTCTCCTCTGCCTCTTCCCCTGCTGTGTGTGTGCACATGCTCTCTCTCTCTCTCCCTCAAATAAATAAATCTTAAAAAAAAAAAAAGGCAGAAAGTTTTTCTCTCTGCCCCACAAACTGAGTACCTAATAATCACAAGGAAACACTTTATATACAGAACAAGACCATATACCAGCTGCTTCAATGCTAGAAGAGACCAAAAAGATACTAGTGGTTTTCAAACATGTTTAGCAATATAATTAAATTTTCAGGCTATTAAAGTAAACAGATAAAAGAAATAAGTTGGCATTTTAGCTTTGGGGGAAAAAGTTAATTATTTGCAAAGCCCTTGAAAAAGGTCGCCAAGTGAAGAGCAGAGACTATAAACCATGCCCCATACCCATCTGATTTTGCAAATAATAAAAAAATAAAAGAAAGACTTAGGTTTGTTGACTCACTCAAAGTCAAAGAGTTTATATGTAGACACAGGTCTTATTCATGTGAAATCAGAGATATTTCTTACTAAGGTATCCAAATTAAAGACATTCTGTTGCTTTAAATTAATGCCACCTGAATTAAAACCCATCTACATATCCTTCAAAAAGTAAAGAGATGAATAAAAAGAGCAAATAAAACCACATTTAGGGGCACCTGGGTGGCTCAGTTGGTTAAGCATCTGCCCTCAGCTAAGGTCATGATCTCAGAGTCCTGGAATCAAGCCCCGCATTAGGCTCCCTGCTTAGCGGGGAGTCTGCTTCTCCTTCTGCCTCTTCCCCCTGCTCGTGTGCTCTCTAATAAATAATAAAATCTTAAAAACAAACAAACAAACAAACAAATACATATAGCCCACACCTTCAGCATTAGTAGGAGTCAGAGAATACTACAAATTTCAAATTACGTGTAAGAAAAGAAAAAAGTAAATTCTAGTTTTCGTCTGGGCCTCCTGCCCCAAGCCTATGTAAGACTTCAGAGAAGAGGAGAGGGGAAGAGAGAGAGTAAAGTGTTTAAAAGTAACATATTCTAGCAAAACTACCTCATGTTAGTGGGACAGAGACCATGTGGTTCCAAAAGCCTATGATATTTACTATCCGTCCTTTTCAGAAAAATACGCTGATACCTTCTGCATTAGAGGATGAGCATCACTCCGCTCATGATGGCTGTGGAAATACTTCATTGTAGATCACAAAAATAAATGTGGGATAGGAGCGGAAGAGTAATTTATAAATGGTGTGTGTTCTGAAAAAACAGAAATATTGCACTTCAAAAATGGGAGGACAGAAGGGAGCTATGCCTATGAGCTGAGCCCACCTACCACCCCACCCCGGCATTAAGGCCTCCCTACTGAAGGGTGTCTGCAGATGTTGTATGTGTGGGCAGAGCCTGTCTACTACCCAGTCTGGCAGTAACAGGTAACAAGATTTACAGAGAAACCAGAGTCGCATAACATAACACCCAAAATGTGCAGGCTAACAAATGAAAATAACTTGTCATACCAAGAATCAGGAACATCTCAACTCAAAAGGTAAACGACAGTCAACAGATGTCAATTCCAAGATGACACAGGTACTGAAATTATCTGACAAAGATTTTCAAGGAACTATGATAAAAGTACTTCAGTGAGCAATTATGAATATATTTAAAACAAATAAATATAGGAAACAGAAGACATAAAGAAGAGCCAAACAGAAAATTTTAAACTGAAAAAGTCAATAATCCAAATTTAAAACTCACCGGAAGGACTCACTGGTAAAATGGAGAAAGGAAAAAAAAATCAACAAATTCAAAGATAGATCAATACAAATCACCCAATTTGAATAACAGGAAAAACAAACTTGATGATAGTTGTAGAACAGTAACAAAAAATCTAACACTGTACCACCAAGAGTCCCAAGAGAAGTGGAGCTGAAAAATATTTAAAGAAACAATGGCAGAAAATTCCCTAAATTTGGCAAAAGATAAGCAGACTCAAAAATGGGAGGATGAAGAAAGAGAAAACAGAAAACAGAATAAGCTCCTCAATTATTGTATAGGTATTAGACAGGAGTCAAAAAATACTATTTAAAACTGTCAAAACAGATAGAAGAAAAGGGCATTATAAAAGGTGTAGGTATAAAGGTAACATTAGAACAAAAACCTTTCTAAATACCAAAATGAGAAAAAAAAAAGCACACTAAATAGAAAATAAAACACACACAAAATACTATACAAAATAACTTGGCAGAGTTGAAACTAAACATATCAAACAATATGAACAGGATTAACTCACCTATAAACAAGAAAAAGATTCTTAAATTGACTCTCAAAACAGAACCCAATTCTATGCTGTGTACGAGACACATCTAAAATCAAGTAATTCAAAAAGGCTAAAAATAAAAGAACAGTAAATAGTACATGGAAGTAAATCTAGTAAATATAGATGAAATGAGTAATTTCCTAGGACAACAATTGACAAAAACGGACCTCAGAAGAGAGAGAGAGTTTAAACAAGATAATTTCCATAGCAAAGATAAAGAAAATCATCAAGGAACTAACCCCATGAAATACCAAGATCCAAAAGTTTCGAGGGCAACACTACCACTCTTCAAAGATCAGACAGACCCAATGTTATATAAATTGTTTTCGAGCATAAAGAAATAAAGGAAGCATAATGTTAACACCTAAACTTCTAAGAAGCAATAAAAACATAATATTAATGCCTCATAAAGACAGCATAAAAGTAAAACTGCAGACCAGTATCAATTATGCAAATACTGGTGCAAAAATTCTAAATAAAACATTAATGAACAGGATCCCATACCACATTAAGAAAACAATGTATGATGATCAAGTGGAATTATTTAAGAAATGCAAAGATGGGGGGCGCCTGGGTGGCTCAGTTGGTTGAGCATCTGACTCTTGGTTTCAGCTCAGGTCATGATTTTGCAGTCATGAGATCGAGCCCTGCATGGCTCAAGAGAGAGTCTGCTTGGGATTTTCTCTCTCTCTCCCCCTCTGCCCCCTGCTCACATTCTCTTTCTCTCTCTCAAATAAATCTTAAAAAAAAAAAAAAGAAATGCAAAAATGGTTCAATTTTAGAAATATCACTAATATGTCACATTAAAAGATTTAAGGAGAAAAATCATGGTTATTTCCACAGACACTGAAAAATTTTTTATTTAAGGGGGGGTGAGGAGGAGAGGGAGAGAATCTTAAGCAGGCTCCACACCCAGGGCAGAGCCTGAAGCAAAACTCGATCTTAGGGCCCTGAGATCATGACCTGAGGCAAAATCAAGAGTTGGACGCTTAACCAACTGAGCCACCAAGGTGCCCCTGAAGATTTCATAGTAAAAAAGTTCTAAAAACTTTGAAATTCATAGCACACGATTATCAGGCCACTCTAGCTTCTTCTGTTTTCATCAAAGTTTGCTTTTCTCATCTCCATTATCAGGCTGAACAGCTGCTCTATGTCTCTGATGCTTGTAATTTTACCTTTTGTTGCCTTTTCCCATGTAAGCTGCTTCTGTTATTGTACACCTTCCCCCTCTACTATTCTTTTTTCTTGGTTTTCTCTTTTTCTTGATTTCCATCCTAAACTATCTGGCTTTTACAGCCACTAATAGTCAATGAGTATACTCTTCGTACAGCTAACCATCTGATTAACGATGTGCCAACAAAGTCTTTACTAATCCTGGGCTACTTCAATTATTTTTCACTATTCATGTCTGTTTTTCTGTGCTAGAAAGCTTTAAAAGTTTTTACTTCAGCTAATAGTTCAGATACTTGAACACTGCTAGAAAGCTGATCTCTAGACACACAACAGAAGGCATATATGCACACACGCAAAAGACTGACAACTCCACATGGCTAATGTTTTGAGATAATAATCTTGAAAACTGGTATATGAACCAAAGGAGAATCTCCAACAACTCAAAGTCTTCCAATAAGGATATGCTCAGCTCAAAGACCTGATTTACGTCACCTTCACTGATTTATGCCACCTCCAATAAATGTGCTAACAAATAATGTCCTGTTAGGCACTGTTATAGAAAACTGCTATTAATGTGTACAGCATTTCCTAGAAGATTAGATATCAACGGATCATCTAAGGAATGTCAACTTCACACATGCTTCAGAGACAACTAGAGTTAATTTGGGTTACAACTGTGTACTCATATTTAATCTTTATATGCAGTAATGGGTAACTTAGAAGACCAGGGGTACTCACATCCTACACATTCCAAAGAAAAGGACTGGCCCTTGATTAGCTCCTTTGAGATAACTTCTGAGCTCTTGGATTATCCTGCCTGATTACGTTGCATACCTGAGATCTTGGGCAAATAGCTTATGTAACAATGTGATTTTATGCTGAATATCTCTTTTAGTTTGCTTGAAGTTGTGGGCCACAGTGTATCAGTTTGACCTCCAGAATAGCTAAGGGCAGTCATGTGGGCTGTCCATGCCTATGACCCCCAATAAACACCCTGCACACCAAAGTTCAGGAGGTTCCTGGTTAGCAATATTTCATGTGTTCGTATGTGTCACACATGGTTGCTGGGAAAATAAAGCACTGTCCTTACAATTCTACTGGGAGAGGAAAACTGGAAGCTTGTACCTGGTTTCTCCTAAACTCTGCCCTCTATGCTTTTTGCCTTTGTTGATTTTAACCTTGTGAAATATTAAGAAATATATATTTATATATGTAAATAATATAAAAATTTATATATATATAGGTGTCTGTCCCTGGCACTCTGTCCTGGCACAGAGCTCCTAAAACTCCTGTAATTTCTTAAGCGATAAGAGCACTAGGAACATCTCTTGTTCTAGTATCTGCCTTTGACCCTGTCCCTGACATAGGACTCCTAAACTCTTTTAAATTCCTAAGTGTAAGAGAAATAGGAGCATCTTTTGTTCTACTGAGGTGACTCTGGGTCGGCTCCTAGACGGATGCTGGTTGCCAGAAAGACCAAGTCCTGATTAGAAGTTTGGAGTTTTCAACCCTATACAGAGAGGGAGGGGGGATGGAAATGGGAGTTAATAATTGATCATGCCTACAGAAGGAAACCTGCATAAAAATCCCGATAGTACAAAGTTCAGTGAGCTTCCTGGATAGAGCTCCTGCCCTTAGGGCCCTCCTGGATCTTGCTCTTTGTATCTCTTCATCTGTATCCTTTATCATCTCCTTTAGTAAACTGGCAAATTAAAGTGTTACCCTGAGTTCTGTGAGCCACTTTAACAAATGAACCTAAATGAACTCAAGGACAGGTTTGCTGGAACTTCTGATCTATAGCCAGTTAGTCAGAAGAGCAGGTGACAACCTGGGCTTGGAACTGGAGTCTGAAGTGTGGGAGTGCTGGGGTGGGGTGGGGGACCTGAGAGAAATGAACGCTTAACCTGTGGGATCGGATACTCCCCCCAGGTAGACCACGTGTCACAATCAAATTAAATTTTAGGATACGCAGCTGGTACCACAGAGACTTGCCTTTTGTTGTGGGGAAAACCCCTATACATCTGGCAACTAGAAGTGTCAGAAGTGAAGTAGTCTGTGTGAGTAGTAAAGGAGACATATAGAAGATAAGCACACAGCTGGGAAGGACTGGGATTTTCCCTACATAGGAAGGAAAAAACTAAGTTTTTCCTAAATGAATCTGTATCCTTTTGTGTAATCAACTATAAGCATGAGTGTCACAGCTTTTCTGTGACTTTCTAGCAGTTCACTGAACCTGAGGGTGGTCTCAGGATCCCTGACACGCTTATCATCAAGTGTCACTAACAATAAAGTCTCCACACATAACCAATCTGCTTCAACTGATTAATTTCATTTGCACCAGCAATACAGTAAACTAGATTTGTATCAAATGTTAGCTAACACTCAGAATTGTCTAGGCATGTCAAGCCATGGATCAATAACTTTGAAAGGGCAGGAAAACCAAATGCTACAGAATCACTGCAACTGCAAATTACCTTTAAGAAGCACAATAACTAGAAAGCAATACACACAGACTAACCTGAACCAGTCCAGATTTTTTCTCTAGTCTTCTGATGTCACATAGGCATACTGCAATCCATAAACCAACTCATCATTTCTACACTCCAACCCAGCTTCTCCAGCATGCTCAATAGTCACTTTCTCATAAAGTAAGTCACTCGTGCTGTTTCATTCCTCTGCCTGCTGCTATCGTTTTCTGTTGTGTCCTATACCTTAAAACCCAAATTAGAAAGATGGATATGACTTCTTCTTTCCTACCACCCATATCAAACCCAGCGAATTTATCATTGAAACATTTCTAGAATCTTCTCTTGTCTTCCTGATATCTAAGCTCTAGTACTGGTGCTAAATTTCTCTCATCCATACTACAAATCAATTTGTCTTCCCAACCCCACTTTCCCCTAAAATCTACACTCCACTTAATGGTATGAACCATCAAACCAGAATACAAATTAGACCATTATTCTCTGGTTTGCTATCAACTACATAAAAAGGATATATGGCTCTTAAAGTGGTATATAAGATGCTGTATGATTCAGAAACTGCTAAATTTCTGCCGTATTTTTCCCTACTCCTTGTTTTTATAATTTATTCTTCCATCTCTCTAGTTCTAACAACTGCTTTGCTGGCTCTCCCTCCCTTGATGTCACTGCTCAAATGCAGACCATTATTAGAATTCAACTTCTAGCCCTTTTTCCATATTTTCATAAATCCCTTAAATACTGATAAATCTCAAGTCTATATTGCATCTTCTTTCTCAAAATATTGCTATGAAGGAACAACAAGTAAATCAGAATCAATGTGTCTGACCTACAATAGACTCATCATCTTTCTCTACCAGTCTCATCCTTTTGCGTTACTTCTTCTGATGGTTATGGCATTATTATCCAGGGGGACTGCTAAATTAGAAACCAAAGCAATTTTTACTTTTCCTTCAATTTGATCCTTTCCTCTCAAAGTTCTACTTATTTTATCTCTTAACACCCAAACTTTTCCTCTCTTAACCATTACTATTTCTAATTCAGACCTTCACCAACTTCTTTAAACCAATTATGATACCAAAATGAGACTACTTACATCCATACCTCCCCCATTCTAAACCCTGCATACCTCTTCTAAGTTATCTGACCATAACAGATATGAGCACATCGTTCCTCTATTTAAAAATCTTCAATTACTCCGCACTGATCACAAGACAAAGCCAAAACTGCTTAACACAGGATTCAAAACCCTGCAACTCAACTTCCCAGCAAATGTGTTGGGTTATTAACTACCTGTATTCTCAAAACCTCCAAGAATGCTCCTGAGTCTTTAATATCTTTCCTCATATACCTGAAATGACTTTTTAAGTTGACAAAATACTACTTGTCCCAGTTGTATGACATTAGACAGATTACTTAACTATCTGCCTCTTTTACCACATCTGTAAGAGGGAGATAATGATGTACCAATTTCATTTTCATAAGGAATAAATGAGTTAATATATGAAAAGTGCTTAAAACAATGCCTGGCACATTTACAACCCTTAATAAATGTTAGCTATTAAATAATCATCTTTGTTACCTCTGTTGCCATTTCTACCAACCATCTTTCTCCACATGATACTTGTTTCAAATGTTACTTTCTCAGTGAAGCTTTCTTGTTACCAGAGAGAACACGCACTCTCATAATTAGCATTTTGGTCATTCCTCTATTTCACTTTTGTTGTGTTTTGTTTTGACACCATGTTGTGTATTTATGTGATCGTGGTATAAAAAAAGCACAGGCCTTGGACATAGCTTCAAGTCTCAGCTATGGCTCTTATTTATCATATAGGCCCTTAGTTGGTTACTTTACTTTACTGAATTTTAAACTCCTTATCTGTAAAATAGGAGAATAAAACTTATCACATAAGGGTACTAGTAAGGTAAAAGGAAGTTAAAGAAATAGGTTCAGCATAGCAAGTCATCAACAAAAGTTCATTCCTTTAAACTCTTTTTACCTGCTACTAATGGTAGAGGTCTTAGAAGGCAGGGTCTCTATGTCTTCTTTATCTTTTTTTTTTTTTTTAAAGATTTTATTTATTTATTTGACAGAGAGAGAGAGACAGCCAGCGAGAGAGGGAACACAAGCAGGGGGAGCGGGAGAGGAAGAAGCAGGCTCCCAGCAGAGGAGCCTGATGTGGGGCTCGATCCCAGCACCCTGGGATCATGCCCTGAGCCAAAGGCAGACGCTTATGACTGAGCCACCAAGGCACCCCTCTTTATCTTTGAGCCTACAATTCACAGCACAATTCTGCCTTAAGTGGTTAATAATCCATGAGTATTTGTTAAACTTCACAAATATACCTTAACTCAGCACTTTGCCATTTTAATACCCCTGGCTTTCAAATAAACATCATCAATAGATGGTGGAAGATTTCTTTTGGCTGTAATCAATTCCATAATGTCCTGGGGTAAAAGTCTTGATGGCAATATCAGATATTTTGGTTATTTTCCCTTTAATCTTAGCTGTCAGAATGCTTAGAATTAAATTTAGCAACAAATACATTTTTTATATAATTATTTTTTTTACTTTTACTAAGTCACTTTATATTCATTTTGAAAATAGGATAGTATATGGCTAAACAGGTTTCACTTAATTTTTATGACATTTCAGGCTAATATGTCACAAATGACAAGTTACTTTAGTTGCAAAAAGATTCCTTCCTAAGAGCTTAAAGTTCTAAAATGAACTATAGAAATGTGGTTCAATGCTAGCAAAGATGTATTTTCTTCATCCCAATGATAAATCACACACATAATTCTGGCAAACACGCATACATTTGTATTGTATGTGTATGTAAATAAAGATAGGATTATAAAAACACAAATATACAGCAAATCAGAAAGAGATCTTAGCTGGAACAAGAGAAGCCAATCATTGCTAGATGAAAACTAGAATCAATTCTAGATTCACTGAAATTTATTCATTATCTTACTCCATGGAAGAGTAATGTTTTGCTTTGCTACGTTAAGGAGAGTTTTCAGGTTATCTAATAAAAAACTCTGCCAGAATATATAGTGTAAATTCTTAACTAAATCTTATGTAATGACCAAATCTGAAAATGCGTTTGCATTTAAAAGCATACTTGATATTCTTCAATACTATACCTCCAAAGGTTATCCTGGGAGGCAGTGTGGTTTCACAGAAAGCACACAAGATCTGCCACCAGAAGATCTCAGGTTTTTTTAGTTTTTGTTTATTTTAGAAGATCTCTGTTTTGAACATCAACTTTGATTCTTACAAGCTCTGCAACCTTGGATAAATCACTTAATCTGTCCCTGCCCAGTTTCTTATTCTATAGAATGGTGGCATAATATCTATCCTATTATAAGAATCAAATGAGATTTTTTTTTTAAAGATTTTATTTAATTACTTGAGAAAGAGAGAGAGCAAAAGGGGGGGAGAGAGGGACAACCCGACACAGTGCCAAGCACCGAGCCCAATGCAGAGCCCAATACAGGGCTCAATCCCATGACCCTGAGATCACTACCTTAGCCGAAATCAAGAGTTGGATGCTTAACCAACTAACGAGGTTTAAAGAAATATGAAGGTGCTTTATAAAGTTTTTGCCACTTTATGAATATTGATACTTAAAATAATATGAATGATACAGATAAATACCTACATATGTGAAATTTCTCTGAAGTTAGCATTTTTGCTATATGGATGATTTAAGATATAAAGTTAATATAACCTTAACCCTATTTCTGAAAAAGTCATACATTGTGGAAGCCTCACAAGTTAATAAAATAAATGCTGACACTTACAAAAGTCTAAAAATTAAATAATCCTTCTAGTCCCATCAAGAGCAAAATCCCAAATCTAAGATTCGACTTTACTTACGTTTATGTCCGTATGATATATGAGGACACATAATGCTGGCAAAATCTGAGGAAAGAAGATAAATGATAAATAACACTAGAGTTGATGAATATGCCTTTGTAAAAATGAATAACTGTGATACAAAAAGCAGTAAATACTACTTGCAGAGCAAGAAAAGACGTTAAACTTGTTTGAATCTCTATTAGGAAAATGAAAATCTCATTTCAATTCAATCTGAAAAACCAAAAACATAGTTCAGATGTCCAAATAAAATATCCAAATAAATCTGGCAGAGATTAATGCACCTTAAAGGAAAACAGTTGTTTTCAGTAACTTTCTTTGTAACATATAATGCCAAGTGGAAAGAATGAAGATGCAACTATTCACTAGAGCTAGCTAAAAAAAAAAAAGCTGTTTTTTTTCATAAAGATTTTATTCTTAAGTAATCTCTATACTCAACATGGGGCTCAAACTTACAACCCCAAGATCAAGTCGCATGCTCTACCGACTAAGACAGCCAGGTACCCCTAAAAAAAGCTATTCCTAAAACTGTCATCTCACTTACCCTGCTTATAGAGAAAGGGAAGATTTTATTTAATTAGCTACTTCAGTCAAATTAAAGTTTCTGACTTCAGATTTAGTCAAGAAAATTATAACCAGTACAAAATATACAGTTTGCTGAATTCAGGCCTTGCATATCCTTTTTTTTAAATCTGGGAGGGGGAAATCACACTAAGTACCCTTTCCATAACAGCAAAACCCAGAAGCTGGTGAACGATGTTAATTACAAAGGTTCATAGTTAACATTTTTCAACACAGTCAAATGATTAAAGGTTGCATAGAATTTTTAAAAACTTAAAATACTCAGATCCATTTACAACTTAAATGTAAATAGAAAAGTTTTTACTTTGTTTTAATTAGTAGATTTAACACAAAGTATGTCACATATTTAAGAACACTGATTTTGTCAAATATCTAGAGAAATTTCAATTGGACTTAATGTAAATTCATTCAAGAACATTTGCATATAAGTACACTAGTTTTATCTGTAGCAATCCCTTATTTTTTCAATAATAAACCAAAAATGCAATGTAGTAATAAAACCCCTGAGATTTGGTTTTCTCCTTTTGTATTTTTCTTTTTGAAAGTTGTGTTTTTATGAAAATAGTCATTAAAAAATAAGAATTAGGGTGGACTAACATTTTGTCAGGTGCCATAAGATACTCAACTTTCATTTCACAGGAGTCAAAAATTAAATATGATATGTTACTTAAAAAATCTCATACCTGCAATGAAATCAGTATATGCATTATTTCATTCCTTGAATGAAAATCTAAAGCATAAACATAGGGAAAATATACCATCTGGGCTTTGCAATTCTTCATTTACCTCCTGAACTGTCTCCATAGGCGGTGGGGGGTCCTTATTCCTGCAGAGATTGACAATGACCCATGTGACGTTCCGAAGGAAGGTGATGGGAATGGAGGGATTGATGAAGGACAGAAGAGGTTTGACAACTCCCAGTGATATGACATAATCTCTACATTGAGGACCATCACCTACAGAAATGAAAATTGTATTTAAAAAAAAATTACATTCAGGATGAGAAAGTCTGAAATGTATGCAATGGCTCATGTTGGGACACTGATGTTCTATGTTTCCTCACCATCAGTCAAGGGCAGCAAGTGTTGCTGTTTCTCCAGATTTTGATTTGGAGAACACAAATTTAACCTACCAATCCTGATAGCAAATTGTGTTATCTGTTTCAAGAGGTACCATCTTAAGTTAGTATTTATGAGGCACGAAGACAGTCAACCCACGTTAAAATTAGAGGAAACATAGGATGTAATGGCTATGCCAATGTAGGAAAAAAGTTAATTAAGATTCTTAATTGGAGTCTTTTTAAACCTAAATCCAACTTACCTATAATGTTTCCCAAAGCCCATACTGCTTGTTCACAAACATTCTGATGTGGTGAATGGAGAAGTCTCAAAAAAAGAGGTACGGCATCTATAGTAAAAACAAATATTGATACTGCAAAATGTTGAAGAGTTTATAGATTTCAGACTAAATAAGCTGATAAAATATACAGAGCCTGGCACACTACGGTTACTCAATTACAGTTCACTGAATGAATGTGGCAAATACCTTTACCCTAAAAAAGTTAATTTTAGTATTTCCCCCTCGTAATATCAAAGGAACACACCTACTGACAAGATTTAAAAGTTGCTATTAGATATCATTAACCAAAAGAAAACAGCAGCATGAAATTTTTCCTATAATGCATTTAAAAAAAAAGAGAGACCCCCCCCCAAACACATAAACTTAGAATATACTACTTTACTCAATATGATCCCAATTGCTGATATGGGATTTTACCTAAAGAACTGATTCATTCCCATATCAGGCTTACCTTATATATTAAAATAATTTATCATTATAATCTTTACTCTTACATAATTTACACGTTAATGTAGGTTCTAAAGCACTGGTATCATACTCGCTCCAGGTAGGAAACTAAACATAAGCTAGATTACTTTTTCTTAAATTTCAGTCAATTGTGTACTACTTCCAGGATTTTTTGTTGTATATCTGCACTACCTGTATTATTTACTTAACACTTAAATTAAATATGGAAGTAATCCCAGTATCCATTAACTGATATAAGTAGATGAACAAATTTGTTATATAATGGAATACTATTCAGCAATAAAAAAGAATGGAACACTGATAGGTGCTACATACGGATGAACCTCAAAAATACTGGGATTACTTCCATGTTTGGGCTATTATGAGTACTCATACCAGTCTTTATGTGGGCATGTTTTCACGTTGGGTCCACCTAGTAGTGGCACCGCTGGGTCATAGAGTAACTCTATGATTAGCCTTTTGACAAACTGTTTTCCAAAGAGGCCACACCATTTTACATTCCCACCAGCAATGTATGAGGCTTTCAACTTACCTCACATTTGTAATTTAACAATTTTATCACTTCTATAAATAGAAAACCAATATCACTTACCAGTATCACAAATAGAAAGTAACCAAAAAATTCAATATGCAAATAAAACATTGTTATTAAATTGTACCTACTAGTCTCCATTAAAAGCCCTAGTCTAAAACCTGTTACCTTTTTGGTACAACTAATATCTAACTGGGAACTTTCTCCTTTGAAATATCTGAAAGAGTGGTATTCTCACTAACTGATTCAATGTAATTTATTGCTATATCATATACTACTTAAAATCATCTCCAGTGCCCCTTAAAGCATCCCACACATTGAGTACTTGGTGACAACTAATTTTTTCAAAGAGCTTTCTTTTGTCAGTTTGGATCAACACACTAATCATAGTTAGCCCATCCTGAGGTGGGCAAAATTTTAAAAATGTACGTTACGAGTTAAAAGGTATAAGTTACTCAGCACACTGGAGGTGCTACAAACAGAAAATTTAAAACCTGCTGTTAAGAGATAGTCTCTACCCAAAAAGATAAAACTTTATTCACTTTTTAGTAACCACAATTAAAATTATTTAGTGATAGGTTAATGATAGCTATGGGAAAGATACCAACCATCAAAAGTAACTCACAAAATTTACTAGTTTAAAATGTTGTAAGATAAAATTCAGTCTTTACAATAAAACTCTACTTCCTTGCCTTTATTTTTTAAAAACTCCCAGCAAGTAAGGATATTAATTTACTTACTAGACTGTACAACAGCTTGAGTCTGTGCAGAAGTTCCTGATGCTATATTAGTTAACGCCCAAGCAGCTTCAAACTGTAATGAAGGACTGTAAAACACAATAAAAAATCATGAGACACGTAACTACCAATTAAATTTATGACCCATAGACCTATACGATTATCCTTTACCCTGTCCTTGAATTTCACCTTGTTATACCCAACTGCCTGGTGGGTATCTCCACCTGACTGTCTCAATGGCTTCCAAAGCCAGTCAATATAAACCTACTTGTTTATGTCCACTGGTAGTTTCAACATTTAGCCAGTCATTATTTTCCTTGACCCCTTCCTCTCCCATAAACATCTAATCAAAAAGTCATGTCAATTTTACCCCCTAATTATTTCGCATTCATAGCATCACTCTTAGAATCACTGTACTAGTTGAGGCCCTCACCATTTCACTTGAATACTGCTACAGACTCTAGACTGGTCTTAAAGCTGAGACCCCATCTGATCCACTATATCATCTGCTTTACATACTGGAGATATTACAAGGTTGCATAATTTTACTGAAAAGATGAGATCATTACAATTTAGAATTGTGATAAAAGACTTCACAAAGAAAGTGAAAACTGAACTAGCTTTTCGAAGACAGATAAAGAAAGAAAGGCATTAACAGCTGGAAATACAAATAAAAGTATCACAGGTGGGATGACCATGATGTGTACAGATGACAAGGAATAGATCAAGAGAGTGGAAGCTAAGAAAGTATGCAAAAATGTAACAGGGGATGAAATTGGAAGGGTAGGTTATCAAGTGTTTGTGTATGGTGGGGGCGGGGAGTGGTGGTGAAGGGGAGTAGAACTCAAATTCCAAGCTTCAGAACTTGGAATGTATTTTATAGACATATTAAGTATAGAGGGCTACTGAAAAGGAGAGTCAAGAAAATAATGTTGGAGAGTTCACGGTATGTAGAATGGATAAAAAAAGGTTAAAGGCTGATGGAGAGACCTGTTAAAAGGAAATTATGTACATCAAGCTAGGATAGATGGCTGAAAGAATGTAAGTTGCTTTGAAGAGAATACCAAGGTGGGAGGGGGTGGTAGTGAGCAAAAACTGAGGACAGCCAAAGGTTAGGGACTTAGAAGAAAGCTCTATAAATATCAAAGAAAGTGAGGTTGTTACTTACAAGGTTAGAGAAATCCAAGAAGGAGAAAGATTTTAAGGAGAATAAATGTCAGAGATAGAACAAGCAGTGAGGTAAAAAAAGATGGGCCAGATAAGAAAATGGAGTATCAGATAAGAAATACATGATGAATTTCGGCAAAAGCCAGGAATATTAGAAACAGAGAAGCAGCAAAGGGACAATAAGATCAAAGATGATGAGTTTATGTTGTTCTTGGCTGGAAGAAGAAAGGCTTATTGGGTTATTATATTAAGCTAGTCTTGAGGGCCTTAAATGAGAAAACAGTGAGATAAAAAAAATAAAATTATAAAGCAGGGAGTGTTCTAAGATAACATTCAAAAAAAAGAAAAAGAGAAGATGTAGAAAAATAATGAGTGTAATACGTAAACAATAAATGAGCATTTATTGTAAGTTTGATATGTAGTGTTTTGTGTATATTATTTCCATTCCTCACAACCACCTAATTTTTACTGATGAGGTATGTGAGGCTCAAAAGCCACTTGGGTTTTGGTCAATAGTAAACTCTAGATTTAAACCAACATCTATTTGGCTCCAAAGATTATAGGATTTTTATGATAACACAATTTCCCATGACAAATCCATAAAGTCAAATCCAAACCACTGACAATTTTGTTTTTGCTTTGGGTGGTAGTTGTACAGGCCCATATATATTTTAGCATAATTTTTGTATATATGCTATATTTCACAGACACACACACACACACACACACAAATGAGCCTCTGACAAAGGCTGGAATGTAAAGTAAAGAAAAGAGAAGGAGATCAAGGGAAAAAGGGGGTCCCTAAAAGTAGAGGTAGAATAGACTGCTTTTTAAGCAGCTGAAATAAAACTAATTTTTACTTAAATACTTCTTACAGAAAATATACAAGACTGCATAAAGTAAGTGTGCTTTAAGCATTTTTGGAAGGATGGTTGTAGCACACAATGAAAGCAGAAGGAAGTATTTTTAAATAATAAAAATCCTTTGTGGCAACATTTATATTTCACTATTTTATCTAGTCAACTGAAAATTCCTTGGAAAACATTTAGCAAAATACACCAAATTTTAGTCTAAATGTTCTCAAAAGCAAAATCAGCATTTGTTTTAAAATATTTTGGAGTTCATGGGGCACCTGGGTGGCTCAGTCAGTTAAGCATCAGCCTTTGGCTCAGGTCATGATCCTGGGGTCCTGGAATCGAGCCCCACATCAGGCTCCCTGCTCAGCAGAGAGTCTGCTTCCCCCTCTACCTCTGCCTGATGGTCCCCCTGCTCATAGTCTCTCTCTGTTAAATAAATAACATCTTTAAAAATAAATAAATAAAATACTTTGGAGTTCAAATTTATGTTCTTCCCAGTTAATTCAAATTGATGAGTTTAAGATACAGCACACTGGGATATCTCTAAACATTAACAGAAATGAGGCCATACCTCAAAAGATACAAAGTAGTGTTTTTCCCTTTCTGTTCTGGAAAAGTATAACCTGATTTTTAATTTACCACAAATAAAAATCATGTTATTAGACAATTAATCATGGTTGGAGTTCTATTAAAGACTTTTCAGAAGATCAGTGGATCAGCTGGAATATTCCCAGGGTAAAAGCCACTCAGTTCTGGAAACCATTCATGTTGACTCAGTCATAAGGTTAATCTATATATAGACTCATAAGCAAAGAGTGACTCAAACACTATTTGGGTTGTTTTAAAATATTACTCAAAACAAAGATGAAATAAATAAAGACTATAAATATTTGAGGTAAGTTAGAATAGGCAATAAACAGAAGCTAAAATTTTCCTAGAAAATATACACATACTTCAAAAACGAAAAAAAGAAGTACTTTAGGTCTTCTGAATATGATCATAGAATTAGAAAATTACATGAAAATGTATAAATGAAAAACATAATAAATGCAAAACCTAACTGAATCCATTAGTTAAATTATAATCCTAAATTTTCAGTTAACTGAAAAAAGTGAACAGAAACTCAAATCCATACTTACTTATCATCCCTTTCTAGACATTTGACTAGAATTGGTAAAATCCCAGATTTTATTAGGTCATCAATTGGTGGGTTTCTGTCACTGGATAATAGCTTTCTAGAAAAAGAAATATAAGAAATTAATTGCTATAATTTTCAAACTATGAACAGAAACAACAATGTATTACTTCTAGACTACCAGCTAAGATACCTACGATAACTCTCTGGACAAATTAGTATTTACCTTGCAGCCTGAACAGCACTTAACTGGACCACTGGGTTATCACTTGTGGCATTCTGTAACACCAAATGTAAGTTTAAGAAATTTTAAAAATGTCAATTTCAAAATACTTCAAAATGAGAATTATATTAAATTAATAACATACCTGCAATATAGCTTCTAGTGTTACATTTTGCTTAAAAGGAAAAAAAGACAGTTCAGGGATGAGTTTTTTTTTTAAACAAAATTACATTTATTAAGTCTATTTACTAAAGTTATGAGTTAATATACATTAATTACCATTGTAAAAGTGGTCGTACAATAAAATGAAGTTCTCTGCTCATAATAAAAATTATTGTAAAAACACTTTATAACACCAAAGTAACTTACTGCTTTAAAATCAGCATCAACATCTGAATCTTCTAAACTTTCTTCTTGGGGAACATTTCTTTTTTTCAGTAAGTGTTCATCTCTTTTGTTCTGCATAAGGAGAACATGAATTAAATGTGCATACTACAAACCAATAACAGGCTACCTTCTGGATTTGGTAACAAAATTAACTGGTGACAATACAGCTTTCACACACACACACACACACACACACACACACACACACACACTATTAAACACCAGTAGTTCTGATCAACATCATGCCTCCCAATCTTTAAGATTCAAATTTGGGGATGCATTATTACTACAAAAGCCTAGCAAATATTTTAAATGGTATGCTAGCTTTTATCTACTTACCAAAGCAAGAAGTCAGCTAGATGGGAAAGAGTTCAATGTCAAATGTTAAGGTTTGTATGCTTGTTGGGAATGGGAATTCATTAGCATAAATGCTACCTACTTGCCATCACCTCAGATATAAACTCTTGCTATTTGGCTTTTACAAACAAAAATTCTCTACTAGTAAATATATTTCTATATTTTATGGGATTTCAATTGTTTGTAATGGCAGCAACATGTGCCAATCCACATAATATATCACTTTGGGTAAATCAATCTTCTTTTAAGTTTATAGTTTGTCTATGGAATTAAGTCAAAATAAATTAGATAGAAGACTGAATGATTTCTAGGGCGCCTAGGTGGCTCAGTCAGTTAAGCTGTCTGCCTTCAGCTCAGGTCATGATCTCAGGAACCTGGGATGGAGCCCCACATTGGGCTTCCTGCTCAGTGGAGAGTCTGCTTCTCCCTCTGCCTCTGCCCCTCCCCCTTGCTCATGCACTGGTGGGCACACACTCTGTTTTTCTGTCTCAAATAAATAAAAACTTAAAAAAGACTGAATGATTTCTAAAAACCTTTTCAACTTACAATTTCAGAGGGCATACTGTCTAGTCTCCGATACAATATTTACAGAAATTTTTGATAATAGAAATTAACTGAAAAAGTATTAATATTGATGTTAAAATTCAGATCGAGTAGAAAGTTAAAACTGGAAATATATGTATATCTGCAGTTTGCTGGCTTATCTGCATAACACTTATTTTTTGTCCTATGTAGAAGCAAACACGTTTGAACAAACTGAGCCTTATATATATGCTAATCATCAGATGACCTACCAACTTGCACTTGTATCACAGCATACTTCTTTAGCAACTACTCAATCAATTCTACATTATTTTTAAATTAATGCATCTCACAAATATTAAAATCCATGCATTGATATTTTATAGTCTCAAGTGGCTCTCCATAAAATACTTATTAATTTATAGTGGAAAAACTTGGCAGATAGCAGCTTGTCCAACTGACAAAGGTTATCATTATGAGTAAGGAACAAATCCACATTGCGTGCCTTCTGATCTCAGGCACTGAGAAAACAGTATCACTTCTGCGATATTCCTAACCAAAATAACAACCACCACCTGCGGAAAGTCAGACAAACCTAAATCTGCCATTCTGCAAAAATTAGTCTGTACTCTTCAAAAATGTAGTCATGAGAGATGAAGACTGAAGAACTGTCGGACTGAATAAGATTAAGGAAATATGACAAGTGCAATGTCTAATCCTGGATTGGATCTCGGATTTATAAAAGACATTATTAGGAACAACTAGCAAAATATGAGTTAGGTCTATGAATCAGATAGTAGATATTTATCTCTGTTCATCTGACAAATGCACTGTGGTTACACAGGAAAGTGTATTTTTTTATGAAGTATGAACTGACAAATTAAGGGTAATGGGGCATTATGTCTGCAACTTAACTGCTTTAAGTGTGTGTGTGTGTGTGTATGGAAATCAGAGAGAGAGAGAAAGAGAGAATAAGGCAAATACAGAAAAAGCTAACAAACAAGGAAGCTGGGTGCTGAGTAAAGAGTGCATAGTAGTTTTTATACTAACATAAATTTGAAATTCAAACTGCAAGTCTGAAATTGTTTCAAAACTTTAAAAAAATCTATGCTTTGTACTTCACATTTCTTGGAATTTATTTAAATGTTTCACTAAGGTTTATCCCATTCTATTTTTATTCTGTTTTCCTTTAACTTTTTGAGTCTCAATAATCAAGTTTCCAAAGGCCTTTTAGGAATTGCACTCTCTCCATTCCTCCAATTCCCCCAGATATTTCAGACATAAAAACAATACATAGCATAAATACAACTAAAACCTCCTATACACAGATGCCCAATATAGGGATAGCAGTTTATCATAATATATGATGCTTGTGGTCTTTTTTTGGGTAAGGAAGATCATTTCTATTCCTAATTTGCTAAGATCTTTTTATTTTCCTTTTTAGCCACAAATAGGTATTTAATTTTATTAAATTGTGCTTCTTTTGCATCTATTGATACGGACAGATAATTTTCCCCTTTCATCTGTAAATGTGGTAAACTGATTTTTAAATGTTAAACTTAGAACCTTGCAATGTAAACGTTACATGTTTATAAGACCTGGGATAAAACTTTCCTGAAAATTTTAAAAAGATATTCATTACTGGACTTGATTTGCTAATATTTTATTTATAATTTTTTTTAACCTATGTTCATAAGTGAAACTGGCTTATAAGGAAGCACCTTTTCTCATGCTGTCTTGGTCTCATTCTCGATGTCATGGTTTGCTAGCCTCATAAAATGGGTTGGGCAGTGTTACCCCTTACCTTCTCTAAAATCATTTAATAAGGCTGAAATTATCTGTTCTTTGAATGTTTGCTGGAGTTCTATCAACAAGATTACCTTTTCTTTCTCAGTGTGTTGGAAGAGGTTAAATTTTTCGCTACTGATATAATTTATTTTTAGATCTATTCAGGTTTTTCATTTCTTCTTGAGTTAGCTGGGCTTTTTTTTCCCCACTAGGAAATTGTTCATTTCAGCTAAGTTTTCAAATCTATTGGCATAAAATTGTTTATATTCAAATTGTGGTAGATTGTTTGCAAAAATGGCTATAATTCCCCTTCCCATATCCGGGCCTCTGTATAGTTTGGTCCTGCACTAATTCTAGGCGTGGTTTTGTACTTGCTTTGGCAGTGGGACATTTATCAAATGGACTTGAAAACTGCTTCCACATCTGAGGATGTCCTCTCTTGCTGCTCTTAAAATTCTTAAACCACCACGTGAACAACACTGTGCTAGCCTGCTGGAAGATGAGGCTAAGTAGAAGACAACCAGGGTCTCATCCAAAAGCCAGAAATTTGTGTGAGACCATCCATAAAACATCTAGTCACCAGCTAACCTACCAGCTGACCAGAGATGAAGGAGGGAGCCCAGGAGAGATCAGCTGAACTGGCCCAGACCAGAAGAACCACTCTGCCAACCCACAGAATTATTAGCTGAATAAAATGGCAATTGTTTTAAGCTACTTGGTTTTGGAGTGGTTTATTATGCAGCAAAAATTAAGTGAGGTACTAATATTTTAAAACCTTATGCTACATATACATTAATATGCCTTTTAAATTCCTATTATTTGTTCTGTATCTATACTTGCTATAAATTTCTCTTATGAAATATCTTTTTAACTATATTCCACAGGTTCTGACATGTAATGTTTTTCCTATTATTCATTTCTAGGTAATCCTAGCCACTAGGATTTCTGTGATGCTCAAGGTATTCAGAAGTGCTTTACTTTTTTTTTCTACAATAATGAGATTTTCATAACTACCTTATTCTCGGACTTCTAATCTAATTGCATGGTGATCAGAGAATATAGACTGCACAACACTGTGAAATTAATTGATATTTGCTTTATACCAGAATTTCCCAAACCTCAGTCCACAGTGTAGGCCAAAGGAAATACCCAAGTTTTTCCATTCAAGTAGTCAGGTCCAAACAATTTAAAAGTCATTGGCAGGGCGCTATGGGGTTATGAGGGGTTGGGGGTTTAATTTAATATAAATTTAAAGAAAAAAATCTCACTTCACTCTTAACCAAAATATGTGATTAAAAGGAATGTAGAGAGATCGAATGTTTAAATTGTGAACTACATCAATACCTAATAGTTCTGTGGTGTCTGAAAGATGTCAAATGTCATTATGTTTCTCTTAAAAATTTAGAATATCCCAAATGTCTCTTTGGGTTCATCACGGAGCCCCATGGTACCTCAGTGCACAGTTTGGAAATTATAGCTTTATACTGTCACAAAACCATTTTTTCATGGGGTTTTATATGTGTTTTTAAAATAACACTTGCAAATTAGATTATTTAACTTTTCTTTTCCCTATTAATTGGTGTGTTTATTAATGACAAGAGAATCTCTCACAATGACTACGTCTTTGACAAATTCTGCTTTGTAATTTTGTCAATTTTTGCTTTATATATATTTGGACATATGTTATTAAGCATATACAAGTTTAAAGTTATTGTAGCTACATAGTAAATTGTTTCTTTTATAAAAAATTAAGTGATAACTCCCAAATTTGAATTGACAGCATCCTAAAATAAGCCAAAAATATCCTAGTTCGCATGAAAATCATACTTTATTCTTAACAAAACAAAAACTATGTACAAGCCAAGGAAAGGTAAACCCTGGGCAGGTTTCTTGTGATCTAATTAATCATTAAAGGAAGCTTCATCAAAACCAGTAACTTAAACTATCCCTTAACTTAACAACCTAGAAATTTTTACCCTTCTAGACATTGTACTTCAGTAAATTCAGCATCTATAAAACGTATCTCCTTCTTTTGTCAAGTGGGAGGAGAACACAGAAGATATGGAAGCTAACCTAGTTTCAACACCTACTTTATCTACACACACACGCACGCACACACACACACACACACAGATGAGATCCACTTCTAAAGTTCCTTTAAAAATCTATTATTAATCTATTACCCAACTATGTATTTAATCCTTTTCAACTTTGTTTTCTGACTATTAGGGCTGAACCACATGGAATTAACACTTTGAAGGTTAAGAACGTTAATTATGGGCAATTTCCAAGACTCAACCTAATATATTTTGAGTTAACAAATTCTGCATATTGATTTCTATATAAAGTTCTTTCTCATTCCCAAATTTCTCTCTTCATCTTGAAAAAGTGGCTGAGCATTCTATACCTAAATTTGTGGAATAAGTCAGCAATCACTTCTTAAACACGCTATGAAAAAAATAGGTATTTATCAGGCCCATTTTGAATGTGACATAATTAAATTTGTTTTTATTGAGCAATATACTCACTGTGTGAAATCTTATCTAGTTTCAGTCCTGTAAAATTAAAATCTTTTATTTCACAGATGAGTATGGGGATACAGAGAACCAGGCTAAATTAAATTATATATCTAGGAAATATCAGTTAAGATTTGAACCCCAGTTGTGGCTACAGAGCTGTTTCTTAAATATATTCTACAACTTACTTTTTTTTTTTTTTAAGTAGCCCAACTCTAGTTGCACCTAAATGCTTCTAAAGAAGTAGAAAAAAGGGGCACCTGGGAGGCTTAGGTTATGATCTCAGGGTCCTGGGATCAAGCCCAGCTTGGAGTCTGGCTCCCTGCTCAGCAGGGAGTCTGCTTCTCCCTCTCTCTCTTCCCTCTGCTCATGCACGCTCCCTCTCTCTCAAATAAAATCTTTAAAAAAAGTAGAAAAAAGTACTCAAAAGATAAGACCTTCCTCTCAATACGAACATTTATGAAATGATTTAACTGCCGTGTAGATACATGGATATTCATTCACCCACAAGTTTCATATGTTATATTTACACTTTGGCCACTCTCTACATGTATTATACTTTGATTAAAAATTTTTAAAACACCAAAACACTTCTGATTCATCAATCATGTAAAAATCTGACAACATAACAGAAATTATTTTTCCTGAAGGATCACTTAACTAATCTTATCAAATGGCTGCTTTCTTTTCGATTCTCCTTTACTAATTGAAGGTTTTACATATGATCATTTCGCTAGATGCAGAAAAAGCATATGACAAAATACAACATCCATTCTGATAAAAACCCTGAACAAAGTAGGTTTAGAGGGAACATATCTCAACATAATGAAGTCCATATATGAAAAACATAGAGCTATCATCATCCTTAATAGGAAAAAACTGAGAGCTTTTCCCCTAAGGTAAGGAATAAGACAGGGATGTCCACTCTTACCACTCTCATTCAACATAGTACTGCAAATCCTAGCCTCAGCAATCAGACAACAAAAAGAAAAAGAAGGTGGGGCGCCTGGGTGGCTCAGTCAGTTAAGCATCCAACTCTTGACTTTGGCTCAGGTCATGATCTCAGGGTTGTGAGATTAAATCCAGCTCTGGGCTCCACGCTGGGTGTGGAGTCTACTTAAGGTTCTCTCTCTCTCCCTCTGCCCCTCTCCCCAGTCTCTCTCTTTAAAAAGGGCATTCAAACTGGTAAGGAAGTAAAAATTTCACTCTTTACAGAAGACATGATACTCTACATAGAAAACCTTACTCTACCAAAAAACTGCTAGAATGGATAAACTCACTAAGGTTGCAGAATACAAAATCAATACACAGAAATCTGTTACATTTCTATATACCAATAATGAAGCAGCAGAAAGAGAAATTAAGAAAACAATATCATTTACAATTGCACCCAAAATAAAAAGATACCTAGGAATAAACCTAAGAGGTGAAAGAACTGTACTCTGAAAACTATAAAACACTGATGGGAGACACTGAAGATGACACAAAGAAATGGAAACACATTCCATGCTCAAGGATTAGAAGAATAAATGTTGTGAAAATGTCTATACTACCCAAAGCAATCTATACATTTAATGCAATCCCTTTTAAAATATCAATAGCATTTTTCACACAACTAGAACAAACAATTCTAAAATTTGTATGGAACCACAAAAGACCCCGAGTAGTCAAAGCAATCTTGAAAAAGCAAAGCAAAGCTGGAAGCATCAATATTCTGGACTTCAAGCTATATTACAAAGCTGTAGTAACACTACGGTACCCAGAAATAAACTCACAACTATATGGTCAATTAATCTTCGACAAAGCAGAAAAGAATATCCAATAGGAAAAGGACAGTCTCTTCAACAAATGGCACTGGGAAAACTGGACAGCAACAGGGAAAAGAAAGAAATTGGATCACTTTCTTACACCATACACAAAGATAAATTCAAAATGGGTTAAAGATCTAAATGTGAGACCTGAAACCATAAAATCTTAGAAGAGAGCACAGGCAATAAGCTCTCTGACACTGGCTATAGCAACCTTTTTCTAGATATGTTTCCTGAGGCAAGGGAAACAAAAGCAAAAACGAACTATTGGTACTACATCAAAATAAAAAGCTTCTGCACAGTGAAGAAAATGATCATCAAGACTAAAAGGCAATCTAAGGAATGGGAGAAGATATTTGCAAATGACACATCTGATAAAGGGTTAGTATCCAAGGAACTTATAAAACTCAACACCCCAAAAATAAATAATCCAACTAAAAAATGGCAGAAGACATGAATAGATATTGCTCCAAAAGAAGACATATACAGATGGCCAACAGACACATGAAAAGATGCCTATCATCACTGGTCATCAGGGAAATGCAAATTAAAACTGCAATGAGTTATCACCTCACACCTGTCAGAATGGCTAAAATAAAAAACACAAGAAACAAGTGTTGGTGAGATGTGGAAAAAAAAAAAAAAGGAACCCTCTTAACACTGTTGATGGGAATGCAAACTGGTGCAGCCACTCTGGAAAACAGTATGGAGGTTCCTCAAAGAGTTAAAAATAGATCTACCCTATGACCCAGCAATCATACTGCTGGGTATTTACTCAAAGAATACAAAAACACTAATTCAAAGGGATACCTGCACCCCTACATTTATTGCAGCATTATTTACAATAGCCAAGTGTCCACTGACTGATAAACGGATAAAGAAGATGTGGCTCAGTCGAGTTGAGTGTCTGACTCTTGGTTTCAACTTGGGTCATGATCTCAGGGTTGTGAGATCAAGTCCCATGTCAGGCTTACACACTCAGCGTGGGGTTTGCTTGGGACTCTTTCTCTCCTCTGCCCCTTTCTCTGCTCACACATGCTCTTGCTTTCTCTCTCTCAAAATAAATAAATAAAATATTTTAAAAAGAGAACGTGGGCTAGGCATTTTAGTATTATTTCTTATAACTGCATTCACATTTATAATTGTCTCAAAATTTCAATTAATAAAAACCTGATCAATCAAAACTTCAATTAATGAAACCCTGAACTAGTTTTTTTCCTTAAGTTTTTATTTTAATTCCAGTTACTTAACATACAGTGTTGTATTACTTTCAGGTGTGCAATATAGTGATTCAGCACTTCCATACAATACCCAGTGCTCATCACAATAGGTGCACTCCTTAATTCCCATCACCTATTTAATACAATCCCCCAACACCTCCCATGGTAAACATCAGTTTGTTCTCTATAATTAAGAGTTTGTTTCTTGATTTATCTCTCTCTCTTTTTCCCTTTCCTCACTTGTTTTATTCCTTAAATTGCATATGTAAGTGAAATCATATGGTATTTGTCTTTCTCTGATTTATTTCACTTAGCTTAATACTCTCTACCTCCATTCATGTCATTGCAAATGGGAAGATTTCATTCTTTTTCATGGCTGAATAATATTCCATTGTATATATAAACCACATCTTTTTTTTAAAAAGATTTTATTTATTTAAGACAGAAAGACAGAGAGAGACCACATGGGCAAGCACGTGTGAGCATGAGCAGGGGGAAGGGGCAGAATCAGACTCCCTGCTGAGCAGGGAGCCCAATGCAGGGCTCAATCCCAGAACCCTGGGATCACGACCTAAGCCAAAGGCAGACGCTTAACCGCCCCAGCGCCCCTAGCCCAGCTTCTCTTAATTAACATTTTGTCAAACTATAGTATAATACCACAACCAAGACATTGACATTGATACAACCCACTGACCTTATTCAGATTTCCTGTCTTACCTGGATTCACTGTATGAAAGTTTGTATATTAATTCTATACAATTTTATCATCTGCACAGGTTTATGTATCCACCATTATAGTCAAAATATGGAACAATTCCAAAAACAGAAGATGCCCTTCTGTTGCCCTTTTATAAGCAAACAACCTCCACCTCTCCTCCCTGTCCCTGTATCTAACCCCTGCAACCACTAATCTGTCCTTCATTTATAAAATTTCATCATTTCAAAAATATTATATAAATGGAATCACACAGTATATAATCTTTTCGTGATGGGCTTTCTTTTGCCCAGCATAACTCCCTAGACATTCACATAAGTTGTTGCTTCTATCAATAATATGTTCCTTTTAATTGCTGAGTGGTATTTCATGGCAAAGGCATACCAAAGTTTAACCAATTACCCCTTAAAGACATCTGGATTGTTCCCAGGTTTTGGCTATTACAAAATAAAGTTGTTACAAACATTCATGTACAGATTTTGTACGAACACCAGTCCTCAGATCTCTGGGATAAATAAGTAGGAATGTAACCGGTAGGCTGTACAGTAGCAACATGTTTTCCAGAGTGACTACCATTCCACATTCCCAACAGCAACATATGAGTGATCCAATTTCTCTACATCCTCACTAGCATTTCATGTTGTCACTATTTTTTATTTTAGCCATTCTAATAGATACTTAGTTGGTTTTAATCCATATTTCTCTGATGGCTAATAATGTATTAATAATAATAAGCACAATAAGTGCCATCTATATATCTCCTTCAATGAAATGTCTCTTCTCAACCTTGCCCATTTTTTTAATTAGGTTTTTTTGTTTTTGTTTTACTGCTAATCGTTAAGAGTTCATTATATATACTAGATACTAGTCCTATATTGGCTGTGTTGTTTTCTTCTTATCTCTAGCTTGTATTTTCATCCTCTTCACATGAGCTTTCACAGAACTAAATTTTTTTATTAAGTTCCAACTTTCTTTTTATGGATTATGCTTTTGTTGTCAACTGTAAGAACCATTTGCCTGGCCCTGGATCCTGAAAATTTTCCTCCACTTTTTCCCTAAAAGTTTTATAGTTTCCTGTTTTACATTTAAGTCTAGGATCTATTTTATGTATTTGTATAAGTGTGAGAATGAGGTTGAGGTTATTTATTTTTGCCTATGGATTTCCAATTGCTCTATTACCATTTGCTAAAGAAGCTATTCTTCCTCCATAGAATTAGTTTTGCCTCTGCCAAAAGAAACTTGGGTGTATCTGAGTGGGTTTATTTCGGGAGTCTATCTTCTGTTCCATTGAGCAATGTGTCCATCCTTCAGCTGATACCATGCGGTATTCATTGCTGTAGCTATTCCTTAAGCCATAATATTGGGCAGAGCAATTGCTCCTGTTTTTAATTCTTTATCAGGGTTGTTTTAAGTCTTCTAGAGCCTGTGCCTTTCCATAAACATTTTAAAATATGCTTGTCTGGGGGTACATGGGTAGATCAGATGGTTAAGCGTCTGACTCTTGATTTGGGCTCAGGTCATGAGATTGAGTCCCACTAGTATCTTGGTGAGAATTTTTGCATCCACATTCATCAAGGATATTGGTCTATAATTCTTTTTGGTGGGGTCTTTGTCTGGTTTTGGGATCGAGGTAATGTTGGCCTCATAAAAAGAGTTTGGGAGTTTTCCTTCCCTTTCTATTTTTAAAAACAGCTTCAGAAGAATAGGTATTAGTTTTTCCTTAAAGGTTTGGTAGAATTCCCCTGGGAAGCCATCTGGCCCTGGGATCTTGTTTGCTGGTAGATTTTTGATTACTGCTTCAATTTCCTTCCTGGTTATGGGTCTGTTCCAGTTTTCTATTTCTTCCTGTTTCAGTTTTGGTAGTTCATACATCTCTAGGAATGCATCCATTTCGTCCAGATTGCCTAATTTGTTAGCTTTGCTTATAATATTTTTCTATAATTGTTTGTATTTCTTCAGTGTTGGTTGTGATCTCTCCTCTTTCATCCATCATTTTATTTATTTGGGTCCTTTCTCTTTTCTTTCTGATAAATCTGGCCAGGGGTTTATCAATCTTATTAATTTTCTCAAAGAATCAGCTCCTACTTTCGTTGATCTGTTCTACCATTCTTTTGGTTTCTATTTCATTGATTTCTGCTCTAATCTTTATTAGTTCCCTTCCCCTGCTGGGTTTAGGCTTTATTTGCTGTTCTTTCTCCAGCTCCTTTAGTTCTAAGGTGAGGTTGTGTATCTGAGACCTTTCTTGTTTCTTGAGAAAGACTTGTATTGCTATATACTTCCCTCTTAGGACCACCTTTGCTCCAGGTTTTGAACAGTTGTGTTTCCATTTTCATTTGTTTCCATCAATTTTTTAAATTCTTCTTTAATTTCCTGGTTGACCCATTCATTCTTTAGTAGGATGCTCTGTAGCCTCCATGTATTTGAGTTCTTTCCAAATTTCCTCCTGTGATTGAATTCCAGTTTCAAAGCATTGTTGTCCTAAAATATGTAGGAAATGGTCCCAATCTTTTGGTAACAGTTGAGACCTGATTTGTGACCCAGGATGTGATCTATTCTGGAGAATGTTCCATGTGCACTGGAGAAGAATGTGTATTCTGTTGCTTTAGGATGGAATGCTTTGAATCTATCTGTGAAGTCCATCCGGCCCAGGGTGTCATTCAAAGCCCTTATTTCCTTGTTGATCTTCTGCTTAGATGATCTGTCCACTGCTATGAGTGGGATGTTAAAATCCCTAGTATTATTATCGACGTGTTTCTTTAATTTTGTTATTAACTGGCAGCTCCCATGTTAGGGGCATAAATATTTACAACTGTTAGATCTTCTTGTTGGATAGACCCTTTATGATATAGTGTCCTTCATCTCTTCTTACAGTCTTTGGTTTAAAATCTAATTTGTCTGAGATGAAGATTGCGACTCCAGCTTTCTTTTGATGTCCATTAGCATTATAAATGGTTTTCCATCCCCTCACTTTAAATCTGGAAGTGTCTTTGGGTCTAAAATGAGTCTCTTGCAAACAGATATCCACGAGTTTTGCTTTTTTATCCAATCTGATATCCTGTGTCTTTTGATTGGGACATTTAGCCCATTTACAGAGTAACTATTGAAAGATATGAATTTAGTGCCATTGTATTACCTGTAAAGTGACGGTTTCTGTGGATTGTCTCTGTTCCTTTCTGGTCTATGTTACTTTTGGGCTCTCTCTTTGCTTAAAGGATCCCCTTTAATATTTCCTGTAGGGCTGGTTTGGTGATCACAAATTCTTTTAGTTTGTTTGTCCTGGAAGCTTTTTATCACTCCTTGTATTTTGAAGACATCCTAGCTGGATAAAGTATTCTTGGCTGCATATTCTTCTCGTTTAGCACCCTGAATATACGATGCCAGTCTTTTCAGACCTCTGTGGATAGGTCTGCTGCCAACCTGATGTTTCTAAACTTGTAGGTTACAGACCTCTTGTCCTGAACTTCTTTCAGGATCTTCTCTTTGTCTCAGACTTGCAAGTTTTACTATTATATGTCAGGGTGTTGATTTATTTTATTGATTTTTGAGGGGGGTTTTCTGTGCCTCCTGGACTTGGATGCCTGTTTCCTTCCCCAGATTAGGGAAGTTCTCCACTATAATTTGCTCCAATATACTTTCTGCGCCCCCCTTTCCTCTTCTTCTAGGATCCCAATTATTCTACTATTGTTTCCCTTGATGGTATCATTTATCTCTCAAATTCTCCCCTCGTGATACAGTAGTTGTTTATCTGTCTTTTTCTCAGCTTCTTTATTCTTCACCATTTGGTCTTCTATATCACTAATTCTCTCTTCTGCCTCATTTATCCTAGCAGTTAGGGCCTCCACTTTTGACTGCATCTCATTAATAGCCTTTTTAATTTCAACTTGGTTAGATTTTAGTTTTTATTTCTCCAGAAAGGGATTCTCTAGTGTTTTCTACTTTTTTTTTTTTAAAGCCCAGCTGGTACCTTTATAATCGTTAGTCTGAACTCTAGTTCTGACACCTCACTTATGTCCATACAGATTAGGTCCCTGGCAGTCAGTACTGCCTCCTGTTTTCTTTTGTGAGGTGAATTTTTCCATCTTGTCATTCTGTCCAGAGAAGAATAAGTGAGTGACAGAACAAAACACTAAAATGGCAAAAACAACCCCAGGAAAAAAGGATCTGTACTCAGAAAACTACAGAATACTTAGGAAAGAAATTGAGGAAGACACAATGAAATGGAAAAACATTCTATGCCCATAGACTGGAAGAATAAATACTGTTAAAATGTCTATGCTACCTAAAGCAATCTAAACATTCAGTGCAATCCCTATCAAAATACCATCAACTTTTTTCACAGAGCTGCAACAAACAGTCCTAAAATTTGTATGGAACCAGAAAAAGACCCCAAATAGCCAAAGGAATGGTGAAAAAGAAATCCAAAACTGGTGGCATCATAATTCTGGATTTCAATCTCTATTACAAAGTTGTAAGTATCAAGACAGTATGATACGGACACAAAAACAGACACATAGATCAATGGAACAGAACACAGAACTCCAAAATGGACCCTCATCTCTATGATCAACTAATCTTAGACAAAGCAGGAAAGAATAGCCAATGGAAAAAGGACAGTCTCTTCAATAAATGATGCTGGGAAAACTGGAAAGCCACATGCACAAGAATGAAACTGGATCATTTCCTTACACCATACACAAAAATAGACTCAAAATGGATGAAAGACCTAAATATAAGACAGGAATCCATCAAAATCCTAGAGGAGAATATAGGCAGCAACCTCTATGACCTCAGCCAAAGCAACTTCTTGCTAGACATGTCTCCAAAGGCAAGCAAAAGAAAGGCAAAAATGAACTATTGAGACTTCATCAAGATAAAATGCTTTTGCACAGCAAAGGAAACAGTTGACAAAACCAAAAGATAACTGACAGAATGGGAAAAGATATTTGCAAATGACATATCAGATAAAGGACTGGTATCCAAAATTTATAAAGAACTTATAAAACTCAACACCCAAAGAACAAATAATCCAATCAAGAAATGGGTTGAAGACATGAACAGACACTTCTCTAAAGAAGACATACAAATAGCCAACAGACACATGAAAAAATGCTCAACATCACTCAGCATCAGGGAAATACAAATCAAAACCACAATGAGATACCACCTCACACCAGACAGAATGGCTAAAATTAACAAGTCAGGAAACGACAGATGTTGGTGAGGATGCAGAGAAAGGGGAACCCTCTTACACCGTTGGTGGAAATGGAAGCTGGTGCAGCCACTCTGGAAAACAGTATGAAGATTCCTCAAAAAGCTGAAAATAGAACTACCCTACAATCCAGCAACGGCACTACTGAATATTTACCCCACAGATACAAATGTAGTGATCTGAAGGGGCACCTGCAATGTTTATAGCAGCAATGTCCACAATAGCCAAACTATGGAAAGAGCCCAGATGTCCATCGACAGATGAATGGATAAAGAAGATATAAAGATACACACACACACACACACACACAAACACAATGGAATACCACTCAGCCATCAAAAAATGAAATCTTGCCATTTGCAACAATGTGGATCGCTTATACAGGGTATAATGCTAAGTGAAATAAGTCAATCAGAGAAAGACAATTATCATATGATCTCACTGATACATAGAATTTAAGAAACAAAACAGAGGATCATAGGGGAAGAGAGGAGAAAATGAAACAAGATGAAGCCAGAAAGGGAGACAAACCATAAGAGACTTAATCATAAGGAACAAACTGAGGGTTGCTAGAGGGGAGGAAGGTGGGGGGGATGGGGTGACTGCGTGATAGACATTAAGGAGGGCATGTGATGCAAAGAGCATCGGATATTATATAAGACTGATGAATCACAGACCTATACCTCTGAAACCAATAATATATGTTAATCAATTGAATTTAAATTAATTAAAAATAAATAAAATCTTTTGAAAATGGTATTGTACTTATAATTTTGATTTCTGCATGTTCACAGTTAGCATATATAAGCCATTGATTTTTATGTGTTAATCTTATATTCTGTGACCTTGCTGAACTCACTTATTAATTCAAGGAGCTTTTCTGTAGATTTTATAGGATTTTCTACATAGACAATCGTCATCTGCAAATAGGGGCAGTTTTATTTTTTCCTTCCTAAACTAAATGCCTTTTATTTTTCTCGACTTATGGCACTAGCTAGAATTGTCAGAACTGTATTAAATAAGAGCAATAAGAGTAGACATCCTTGCCTTGTTTTCAGATCTTAGGGGAAAAGCATTCCATTGTCCACCAGTAAGTACGATATTAACTGTAGGTTTTTTGCAGATGTTCTTTACCAAGTTGAGCAAGTTCCATCTGTAACTTATTGAGAGTTTTATTGGGAATGAGTGTTGGATTTTGTTTCTGTATTAACGATATGATCATATGAATTTCCTTTATTATCCTGTTGATATAGGGGAATTCAGACTATTTTTAAAAAGATATTTTACTAAAAGGCCAAACAATTCAAACAATTATACTGTATCTGATTAAGCAAATTGGGCATTTTGGTGGTGTTTTCATTATGTAAAAACTTAGCCAGCCCTACCCCGAGATCTAATGACAATAAAATCCTAGTGGGATATCTGACCGATCAATCACCAAGAGAAGATTATATAAAGTTTACTACAATGTGCTCAAGTTAAAAATGCCAGCGACAGGTTTTGGACTGATTTTCAACTCATGAGGCATTATTCACTCAACAAACATTTACCTTGAGAGGCATTATAGCATAATGATTAAGAGCTCAGCTCTGCCATTTATCAGCTGTGTGATTTTAAGCAAGTTATTTAACTCCTATGTAACTCTGTTTACAACACGATATAAAACAGAAGTATAGACTTCTGTGTAAGTGTTGATACGTAAGTACCTACTTAAATAGGAAAGTAAGATATCAAGGAGGTAAAAGAAGACAAAAAATTTCAAAAAAAAAATATGAGGCCAGTAAAAACAGTACATATTAATACTTAGATCTCACTCTCAACCTGACAGAGCATTATCAGTGTTATTCAAAGTATGATCCTTGGACTGGCTGAAATTTCTCAATTTGTTACAGGTCTGCTACAAGATATGGAGCTTTTGCCAAAAATCAACTATGAAACTAAACACATTGTTTAGTTCCATTATTTATTTACTTAGGCAGAAGGATTTTTTGGTAAAGGAAGAAGTCCCTTGTTTAATATTTTGACATAAACTCCCTAATTTGTCACAGATTAGGACTTTTGAATAGTACTGCTTCATATCTATAGTATTTGTCTTAAAAATTCAATAAATGATTTTTTAAAAGTTCAATGAATGATTTAAATATAGAGAAAAGTTTAAGGTATCATAATCACTTTAATTCTTGAATGTTAGCATTTAATAAGTACCAACTATTGGTCCAGAATTTGACTAGGCATTTAGGGTTAGGCTGGGAGAGAGACTTGAGAGTACTTGCGGTAAGGGAGTGTTATCACTCTCACTTTAAAAGATTACAGTCTAGGGGCGCCTGGGTGGCACAGCGGCTAAGCGTCTGCCTTCGGCTCAGGGCGTGATCCTGGCGTTATGGGATCAAAGCCCCACATCAGGCTCCTCTGCTATGAGCCTGCTTCTTCCTCTCCCACTCCCCCTGCCTGTGTTCCCTCTCTCACTGGCTGTCTCTCTCTCTGTCAAATAAATAAAAATGAAATCTTTAAAAAAAAATAAAAATAAAAAAATAAAAGATTACAGTCTAATGCAAATGGGTAAAGCTCATCTGTGAAACTCTTGAAACTAGCTTTCCTGTATTTTTCAAGAACCCCAATATCATTAACAACAATGCTGTGATTTTCTCCTCAATGGAGCTATAGAGACAGCAAGGCTACAAGTAGAGACAGATTCTGACTATAAAGAGTAAAGGAATCTTCTCTTGAAGGTCTCTCCACGCCTCTGTAGAAGCATATCAAAATCAATTAAGTTTTGTCTGAAGTTTAGGCTTTATTTTAGGAACGGTTCACATTCTGCTGCTTAACCAGGGAATTCTGAAATGTGAAGTAAGGAATTTCTTGAGATTTTTCTTAGTTAATTTCATTTTTGGCCCTTCTATAAGGATTTCTAGGAACTAATTCTAGTGACTGAAAAGGAAATAATGTTATCTAGGGAGAAAAAGAAGAGATAAGAGGACTCTAATGTAACTAAAATGGATATTTAAAAAGATGTACTATGACAAGCAAGAAACTTTAATTCTATAAATTAAGTACAGAAGACAGCACAACTATAGGAGGAACAAATAACCAAATATAAATACAAATGCACAGCTTGAATTTATAAGCATATTAGAAGAGCTAGAAAGCTTAAAATAAGAGGAGGATTCTGAATAATACCAGGACCAACACAAAAGTTTTCTAAGCATGAAAATTTAAGGGAAAGTAAAGCCCACATCTGGAGATAGCTGGTATAATGTTAACAGATGTTTTACTCCTACTGTCTCTATTGAGGAGAATGATCTTTAGAGGATGAAAGAAAAACCAGACACAAAGGACACTTACTGTTCTATTTATATAAAGTTCAAACTATGAAAAATAATCTATAATATTAAAAATCAAGATAATGGTTATCCTTGGGTGAAGGAGTAACTGGGAAGGAGCCTTGGTTACAGGTAATGTTCTCTTTCTTGATCTAAGAGCTTATTATACAGAAGTGTTCACTCTGTGAAAATTCATCAAGCTGTACACTTAAGATGTGTTGACCTTTTTCTATGTATGTTATATGCTAATAAAAAGTTTAAAAGGAAAAAAAAAGAAGCTAGGTCTGAAGTGTTTAGGTTGGTAAGGAGCTCATGTCACTGTCTTTATTAAGCTAAGGCTTAGTTCACTTCTCTAGTCCAAATAAAAGAAGGATCTGAAAAAACTTGAAAATATGACTGCCAAATCACTGTTGTTAATCTGTATCTTTGAAGAGGTTAAGGAGTTGAAAGCACACTGGAATTAGTAAGAATTTTTCAATTGTACTAAAGACTGGGGGGAGTGCATAGGGAATATAGGAAAATGACTCAGGAACTATACACTATACCAATGAGCATAATATTGATGCTGGGTAAAAATTCATGACCAAAGTAGGTATTTAATAAATACCTATTACATAAATAAATGCACAGGTCTAATTATTATAGTTTTACTAACTTGGAGAGTGTTACTCTCAGAATCAAGACCTTCCTTCTCTCCAAAACTGAAAAGTTTCAAGATAGTAATTTAATATAGGAATTTCAGGAGTGAATTAAGATCAAGAAAAGGATCTGATTTAAGATAAACATAAAGATTTGGAAATAAATTTCAAAATCTATTTTTTAATGTACATGTAATATAGAAAATTAGTTATGTGTATTTTCTTGATTGGCAATTAAAATATTTGCTTCAATAAAATGAGCTTGCACAAATACACAATCTCATGAAGGTTAACTCTAAAGTCCTCAAAAAAACCCAGAAGAAAATACAATAAATTTTAACAGCAGTTTCATTTAATTGGTAAGATATAAGGTTATTTTACTTTCAGTTTTCTAAAGTATCTTTAACAAGTATGTGTAACTTTTACATGAAAAAGGTAGAGGAATCCTATCTAGCCCAAAGAAAAAAGATATTAAGAAAACAAAACAAAACAGAAGAGTATCTAATTTCATCAGATGTGAGAATTTCAATGATGGCACTAAAATACTTCTCGCAGTACACAGTACCTCAATAAATGAAAGCTGTTGTACGTATATACCACTATTAACTATTTAATGATATTTTTTTATGCTGTATGGTTTAGGGATGACCACTAATTTGCCATAGTATTTTCATTATTCGAGTTATACAGAATTTTATTTTATTTTATTTTTTTTTAAAGATTTTATTTATTTATTTGACAGAGACAGCCAGCGAGAGAGGGAACACAAGCAGGAGGAGTGGGAGAGGAAGAAGCAGGCTTCCAGCGGAGGAGCCTGATGTGGGACTCGATCCCATAACGCCGGGATCACGCCCTGAGCCGAAGGCAGACGCTTAATGACTGCGCTACCCAGGCGCCCCTATACAGAATTTTAAAATCAGAAAAACCTCCTAATTACTTTTTGCTAAATGCAATCACCCTTACCTTTCGTAGTTCAACTGTCACTTCATTCCGGTGTCTTCGCATTGTCTAAAAGGAAAAATAAAGAATATATAAGTACTGAATATTGATACTGCTAGTAGATAAATTAAGGTCTAAGGCAGTTAATATTTAAAAATTTTTCAGAAGTAATTCATTGTTAAGGATTAAAGACTGGTCAGTTTTAAGACTTCAAATGAACCACGGGAGTTTAAAAAGCCAAACTCCTGTCTATTTTACTGGATATCTGTTGGTTAATTTTGTGGGGAGTGGGATGTGGGGCTTGGCTGCCTAGAATCCACTCCCCTTTCCAAACTGCACCCAGGTTTCTTTCGGGAATTATATACCCTCTGCTGTGGACTGCCCTGATCAAACTCCTATTGAAGTATCTCATTCTCTCCTAGTTTTGAGTAGGGCATGCAACCGAAACCATACCAGCAGAACTTTCTCCCCCATGACTCTGAACCTTGAGCAAAGTGGAAAGGAAAAAAAAAAAAGTAAGGTAGCACATTAATTTCCAAAGGAAATATCTGGACAAGATAGTGAATAATACCTATATCCTGGAGTTGCTCTATTACCAGATCTCAGGTGTTCTTGCTCATTCTATGAACTACCTATATTCTTCCAATAAATTATGGCTTTGCTTAAGTTGGCCAGAGTTGGGTTTTAATGTTTTCAACCAATGAAACCTATCTCAAATGATTCATGTTTTAAAAAACTAAAAAACTTATTGTCATGGCCTTAAAACCACATGAAAAGGAAAATAAATTTGGGATAGATATTTTGTATCAAAAGGCAAAGTATCCTTCTATGTTTACTGAGAGACTCTATCAAGCATGGTCTTATCAGGAATGACTGATCAGATACCCCGTCTCCCCTTGATGTACTGATATGATGGATTAACTTATTACACATCTAAGTATGGTAAAACCCTTACATTTTTGGAATAAAGGCTACATAAAGGTTACATGGTTATGGTATATTATTATTTTAATATATTGCCAGATTCAGTATGCTACTATTTTATTTAATAATTCTTTTGTTATGGTATCTCTGTCAAGTTTTCTTAAATTGCAGTGATAAATTAATTCTTTTTAGGAAAAAAATCCCATGAAAACCAAATTATAAAGTTTGTTAAATATGCTAAAATATTAATCTAGCTATAACTTAATGCTTAAATATATATATGTTAAATGTAAACAAAACTGCCAAACAAAATTCAAATTAGTAGCATTCATTTAATGTGAAGAAATGATGCACTAATAAAACGATTATCACTAGTAGGGTTCAACAGTAGAAAGACAGAGCCTTGAATCTAATTCTGTGTTTCTGTGTTTTGACTTTAAAATGATGAATACACAGACCGCTTCATGCATAAATTCATCATATAGAATGGTAATAAACGTTGAGCAATTTTCAAATACCAATATTATTTTGATAACTCTAAACTGTCTTGATTCACTTGAAGATTAGAACTGCACTACAGTTAAAATTTGCCTATATGAATATCTAATCCAACTGTTACTGGAACTGAGAAGGAAAAATATTTTCATTGCAATAACTACTACATTTAATGATTTATAAACTGTTACTAAGATGATAGGCACACAACAAAAAAGATCCAGGCAACATATCCCTTACAAAATATGATCAAGTTACTGCTATACCGTAATTCACACTAAAATACTTAGCATCAGTAGGAGTAGTGAGGGGCGCCTGGGTGGCTCAGTTGTTAAGCGTCTGCCTTTGGCTCGGGGCATGATCCCAGGGTCCTGGGATCGAGCCCCACATTGGGCTCCCTGCTCCACTGGGAGCCTGCTTCTTCCTCTCCTGCTCCCCCTGCTTGCATTCCCTCTCTTGCTGGCTGTCTCTCTCTGTCAAATAAATAAATAAAATCTTAAAAAAAAAAATAGGAGTAGTGAGTCAACTTCTAAAGTTCCCTAATTTAGAAGTCCACACTTCAAAGAAAGTTAGTATTTGTAGCACCCATATCAGAAGTTACCTCCCAGTTAAGTAAATGCTTCCAATATCAACATCTGAATTTAGACAATGGTTTGTTAATTAGTATTAGAGATGTTGGAAATAACTTTTTTATTGCTGAAATTGAACTGTACAAGGTATACAGATTGACCAGGAATACTGTACATGTGCCTTGAATCTTATCTGTTTGCAGTTTAAGAATCTGTCAAGTGCAGCAGTCGGTCTTCAGAGAAGTTTTTGAGTCTAGGCCTCCCTTTGATCCCATATCTCACCCTTTCTTGGAGGATTCTGTCACCTAATCCTAATCAGTTCTTTGTGGTATATGTTTATAGTTCAAGTTTTATTGCAACATGGTAACTGCTTGCTAACACATGCTTGTATAAGTGGCAGAATTCTAAAGCTTCTTTTATTACAGCAAAACTTACTGGCAGTAAAATTTCTAAGGAAAAAATATCTATTACCTCACCTACCTCTTCTAATAGTTAAAGGCCTCATACTCACCCAAAAGAACCATACGCATGTAAAATAGGCAAATGGCTTAGGTCAAGCAGCAACAGGTGCTGACTACTATATACGATAAAAGTACCATCGAATTAGTCATGACTTATTCCGTTCTCTGTTTGAATTACAGAAAAAGGCTCCATCTTGGGCCCTCTCCTCCTTAACATTCTTCCCAAGTGATCTCATCTACTCTCATGTCTTCAATTACTATTTGATGACCATTCTCAAATATCTATCTTTAGGTCAGCCCTCTTGCCAGAGCTCCAAATCTTTAAGTACTATATTCACTCACTCAACAAAAATTTACTGAATTCATCTAAAATGCACCAGGCAATATGTCCGCAACTGGGAGACAAGTATAGAATTTACAGTCTAGTATAGCCATCAGCAAACCGCAGCCTATAGCCCAAATCTTATGGACTGTTTTCTGTAGCAATGAACAGGAATGGTTTTTACACTTTTAAGTGGTTATATTATAAATGATATTAAGTATGAATGTAATATCCTTATTTTTGTCTCTTGGCTCCCAAAACCTGAAATATTTACCTTCTGTCCTTTTAAGAGAAAGTTTGCCAACAGTTGGTTTACCGACAAACATATTAGTAATAAGCAATAATATAAACGCATTAAATGTTAAGTTAGGAAAGTAAATGAAGTTCAGTATCGGAAGAAGAAATGATTAGGGAATCAGGAAAAAGCTCCCTGCAGAAATGAAATATGTCTATATGTGTATTTGGGGGTAGAGGATAGATTGTTGCAAGGCCTCACATTTAGCATCCTTACAAATATCCTAATAGCTGATCCCTCTCCTCCCTTTACTCCTCCCCACCCCAAAAAAAACCTTCCCCCTAAAAACTACTCTTCCATGAATATTCCCAATATTAGGAAAAAGCAACATCATCCAAACAGTTGTAAGAACCCCAATCTTAGGAGATCATCCATGTCTGCTCAGTCTCTCACTCTGACATCCAATAAGTCACCAAAAATAGGATTCAAACCTTCTAGCTCCACTGCCATTATTGTAGACTAAGCCACCATCATCTCACCTGGATCACCACAATAGCCTCTTAACTAGTCTACTTGTGTTATCTTTCTCTTGAATACAAGTTCTAAGTGAAGTTTTTAATCTCCTATAATCTCCTATAATTCCCCCCCACACACACACACAGAGTTTCCAAACCCAAACCCCATGGACAAAATCTACAAGATTGAGTGACAAGGTATCCCTACGAATTCTCAAGTACAAGCAGGATCTGGGTTAAATCGTCAACTTAGGACTCACATGGTATCAGCATGTATACAGAAGGAAACAGAAGACCAGAAGTAATAGGGTAGGTAATTCAAAGACTCAAGGCCAGAAAAACCCCAAATCATAAATCACTAGAGTTTAGAATAAGGCAATTTGTGAATAGCTACAGATGAAAAAGACCTTTTGTATATACCAACACTGTAAGGTATGATAAGGCTCTAGACTCAAAAACTAAGGACTGAAGTCTCCCTTTCTGGGCAAAGCCCTACACTGAAAACTTCTGGGAGAAGAATCCTAATTGAGCAAGACAGGCACAATGAAGCAAAAAGGAGGGTCCACACAAAAGTGGGTTAATGAAACAGAGACCAATCTCAGAACATAGAAAGCTAAATACTTCTTACCATTTTGTAAAAATCAACAGAAGAAAGGGGTATAGAGTAGTAAAGCTAGAAAAACTATCCTTACCGATCCCTTGCTCCAAAAAGTTCATGAAAACCTATTATAAATGAACAACAGAAAAGGGTTGAGCTCAAATTCCATGCCATAAGAAATGGGAAAATAAGAAGAATGCTGACACTAAAAGCTTGCCACCAAAAAGCCATACCTACAAAACAGATAAAAATTATATCCAAGAAAATGTGAAATATCATTCTAAATCAGAATTAGAAAAACTCAGAAATCAGATGCTAGAAATCAGGAAAGACTTTGAAGTAAAAGAAAAAATTATTTTAGAAAGGAAACCTAACGAAGAACAGTCATGAGATTCAATACACAACAGAGAATGCTTTTAAGAGTTAAAGAATGTGCAAATAAATTTTAATCAAAAGAAATGAAGGTGAGAAACACCTGACTGGCTTAGTCAGTAGGGCATGCAACTCCTGACGTCAGGGTTGTAAGTTCGAGCCCCACACTGGGTGTGTAGAGATTACTTAAAATCTTTAAAAAAAGAAAAAAGAAAGAAGGAGAAATGAAGGTGAAAATATTAAAATGAAAGTGACAATAAAGCTAAGCAAAAATCCTACATACATAAAATAAGGAGACCTCAAAGAATAAAACCAAAGCAAGAAATAAAGCAAATACTAAAAACTATAATTAAAGAGAAAAAGTCCTACAACTAGAAGCCTTTAAATGAAATATTGAAAGAGTATACCAATGCCTGGGACATTAATTGAGAGAAACCAATACCAAGATATATTAGAAAAATGAATGGATTTCCAAAAAATAAAAGAAAGAAAAACGCTTTTGGACATCAGTAAAAAAAAAAAAAAAAAAAAAAAAAAAAAAAAAAAAAAAAAAATCTAGTGATTTATTAGGTAGATCTAATAAGTCAGTTAAACAAGGTCACAGGATACAACATAAAAATACAAAAATCAATTGTATACCTATAGTCTAGCAATGAACACATGGGCACCAAAATTAAAAATACACCCAGTATAATTTATAATCTCTCAAAAAAATATTAACGTATGAACCTAACAACACATGTTGAAGACAGGGTATACACGTTAAAAACTACATAACACTGATGAAAGAACTCAAAGATCTAAAAAACGGAGAGATTTACTGTGTTCATGGATTGTAGGCTGAACATGGTAAAGATGTCAATTCTCCCCACAATAATATACAGGTTTGACACAATTCCTCTCAAAATCCCAGAATAGATACAGAAAATATTATTTTAAGATTTATACAGAAAGTCAAAGTAAGTAGAAGAGCTAAAACAATTTTTTACAAAGAAGAATAAAATGGGAGGGACTAGCCTATCCAATTTCAAGATTACATAGCTACAATAATAAACACTGTGATACTGGTGGATCAATGGAACAGAATAAAAAAAAAAAACCAGACCTATACCAATAAGCTCAAACTGATTTTTTTTTTTTTTTTATAGAGACAGAGACAGCCAGCGAGAGAGGGAACACAAGCAGGGGGAGTGGGAGAGGAAGAAGCAGGCTCATAGCGGAGGAGCCTCATGTGGGGCTCGATCCCATAATGCCGGGATCACGCCCTGAGCCAAAGGCAGACGCTTAACCGCTGTGCCACCCAGGCGCCCCTCAAATTGATTTCTGACAAAGGGTAAAAGCAATTCAATAAAGGAAAGATAGACTTTTCAACAAATGGTGCTGGAACAGGTAGACACTGCTAAACAAAATGAATGAACTCAATTTAAGTCTCATATATTACACAAAAATTAATACAAAATGGATTGCATTTAAGTGTAAAACTATAAAGCATTTAGAAAAAAATCTCTGGGTTCTGGAGCTAGGCAAAGAGTTCTTAAATTTGACCACAAAAGCATGATGCATAAAAGAAATAACTGGTAAATTGGACCTCATCAAAATTAAAAAACATTGCTCTGAGAAAGCCCTCATGGGAAGGGGATGAAAAGACAAGCTAGAGATTGAAAAAAAAAATTGCAAACTACATATCCAATAAAGGAATAGTACCTAGAATATATATAGAGAACTCTCAAAAGCTCAGTAGAAAATCAATTAAATTAGAAAATAGGCAAAAGAAATGAAGTGACATTTCATCAAAGAGGATATACAGATGGCAAATAAGCACAAGAAAGGATGTTCGATATTATTAGCCATTAGGGAAATGCAAACTAAAACCACAATGAGATTTTACTACACATCTATAAGAACAGCTAAAATAATTGTGACAACACCAAATGTTTATGAGGATGTGTTGAAACTCATTTATTGCCTGTGGGATTGTAAAATGGTACAGCCATGAGGAAAACAGTTTCTTAAAAAATGAAACATGCAAATACCACAATATTCAGCAACTGCACACCTAGACCTTTATCCCAGAGAAGTGAAAACTTGTGTTCACAGGACATCTGTACACAAATGTTTTTAGCCATCCTATTCATAAAAACCTATACCTGGAAACACCCCAGGTATCCTTCACAGTTTAACCAAATATATATACAGTTTAACCATATATATATACACACACACACATCATAGAACTATATATATAACCAAACTATATATATATATCATAGAATAATACCCAACAGTAAAAAGGAACAAACTATTCAGACAAGCAACAACTTGGATGAATCTCCAGGGAATTATGCTAAGAGAAAAAAAGCTAATCCCAAAAGGTTACATACCATATGATTCCATTTATATAACATACTTGAAGCAACAACATTACAGAAATGGAGAAGAGATGGTTGTCAGAGGTGGAGAAGAGGCAGGGTGGAAGGGAAGGAGCATGGCTACAAACTGGCAACATGAGAGATACTTGTGGTGATAGAAATGTTTTGTATTTTGACTGTATAAATATCAATATTTTACTCTAGTGTTGCAAGATGGTCCCACTGGGGGAAACTGGGTACAAGGTACAAAGGATCTCTCTGTATTATGTTTTACAACTGCATGTCAATCTATAGCTATATCAAAATAATGGTCAACTTTATAAAACTTCTTTAAAAAGGATATACTTCACATCAGATGCTGAGGAAAAGGGAAAAAAGAGATCACAACCAATTTCAGTAATGCACAGAATAGGGAATCAATAGATAATAATGACTAAAAAAGGCGGGGACTAAATAAAGTTAACCACTGTAACAAATATACAAACCTTCCAAAATACCAAAAATAAATGAGAAAAATTGTAAATAAAACAGATCACATAGAAAAATACAAAGGAATAAGGAGGAAACGGTAAAGAGCTAAAGGAAACTACGCACCCTTTGACTTCAGAACTATATGAAAATGAATTACATGCATGTATGATAAAATTAAACTTAAAAAGAAAAGCAATTCCTAAAAGAATTTTAAAAACTAATTAACCTAAATGTATATTCACTTGGTGACACAGTTACACTATCCCACGTAACTTTTCAACATTGTAATTTGACTGTATGTTCCCAGTCAACCCTAAAGACAAGGTAAATACAAAGAAAATTATACCATTTTCAGTAATCCTACTACTGGTTATAGTATTGAAATTATTATTCTGACACTGTTGTGTATGTATTTGGAATAAAGGAAATGACTAGTAATTTGATATTCTAATTCTACCAACTCTGGTATCAAAGAAAAAAGGAATTTCAACCTGGGACAAAGGAGATAGAGATATATGATAGAAGTTGTTTAGTAAAACCCTACTTACATAATGAATCATGGAACATTACATCAAAATTTAGGGATTGTACTGTATGGTGACTAACATAACATAATAAAAAATTATTATACATATTAAAAAAAACCCTACTTACTGTCCTGAATTTGAATTGGAAATACCAATATATGCAGAATACATCGTTTTAAAAACATTCCTATATCTGTCCACTTAAAATTCCTAGATCTGTCAGAAACACTCAGAAGCCACCTTAAAGGGGCTCCAATTGGTCAAGGATGGTCAATTAGAGTATCAATAAAAATAATAACTACAATGGGGGTGCTTCGGGGGCTCAGTCAGTTGAACATCTAACTCTTGATTTCGGTTCGAGTCATGGTCTCAGGGTGGTGAGATTGAGCCACACATCAGGCTCCAACCTCTGCACGGAGTCGGCTTGTCCCTACTCCTCTGTTCCTCCCACCCTACCCCTCTTGAATAAATAAATAAATAAAATCTTAATAAAAACAACACAATGAACTGAAACATACATATGATTTAATTCATGAATTCAGACTATGGAAAAGAACAAATTGGTCATCATTGGAAGTTGCTAATGAACCACCTCATTGTTTTGAAAACTGACAAATGCAGAGAATCAAGCACTCATTTTGCCTTTACCTAAACAAATTTTATCATGAGGGTAATCTAACCAATTCATAAATGAGGGGAAGTTTCTGTTTAAAATAGTATTCTGGCTAATAAAGAAGGAAGGACAGAACTAGAATATCACCATTTACAACTAATAAATAATATATTTAGGCAATGTTCTTCAATGGCTGTCAGCATTAGAGAGAGAGACAATCAGACACTATGTCCCATCCTGATAGAAGAGAAAACCATCACATAAGATGTACTCTTGTCCCCTCTGCCCAAAATAATCTGAATCTGATAAAGCCTTCAGATTCAACTATCAATTTACAGAAAATACAGAGGACAAATAAACATTTTAAATGACACTATAAAAGGCAAAAAAAAGTGAGATTAAAAGATTATAGATTATGAGACTTAACTATAGGAAACAAACTGAGGGTTGATGGAAGGGTGGTGTGTGGGGGGATGGGTAACTGGGTGATGGGCATTAAGGAGGGCATGCGATGTGATGAGCACTGGGTGTTGTATGCAACTGATGAATAACTGAACTCCACATCTGAAACTAATGATGGACTTATATGTTGGCTAATTGAATTAAAAAAAAAAGATTACAGATTTAAAAAGAGACTTCAAATTCACTCAATCAGAGTAAGGCTAGAGATCTTTATCTGGATACTGATCCAAAAGAACTGTTCAAAAGTATGTAACATTTGAGATAACTGGAAATTTGAACGACTGGATACTTTGTTAGTTTTAAAGGAGTTACTGTTAGGGTCAGAGATGTGTGTGTGTGTGAGAGAGAGAGAGAGAGAGAAATGTGATAATGGTATTGATTTTAAATAGTATGCATACATCTTTCTTAGTAACAAAATATGTCACTTCTGGAAGACCTCATACTTTTGAGAAGTTTTCTGTTTCATTAAACTGGTTGCTAGCAATAATGGAAAATATACTTTTTAAATGCATTGCTAAACTCACGTAAGTACTAAGGGGGTAGAGGAGCCAGTAAAGTTAACCATGGGGGAAGCTGTCAAAAGTAAATATGTGAAAGGGAAAGCATGAGGTTAATAATCTATTCACACTGGGAACAGAAATTAAGTCCAGACTCTGATTCAGGGTTAAAAAACTAAACTTCTCATTTAGCCCAAACGCTCAAGATGGCCAAAATGGACGGTTTCTCAACAGATGCAAACCTTTTCTGCTGAAAAGGAGTTCCAGCAGGTTCTCAGGATTAAGAAAAAATCACCAAATATACAAGAAAATAAACCACTATAAAGAAAGTCATAACCATAGAGTCAATGACAACAACTAGGAATACAGGCCAACCCTCCTTGGAATTAGAATAGTAAAATTAAATTATAAAATATAAAACAACTACAACAAATATTCAAGGAATAGAAAAATGAAATTAAAATTATCAGCAAGCCAGAAGAAATGATCAGAAATGACCAGATTTGGGGGCACCTGGCTGGCTGGGTCAATGGAGCATGTAACTCTTGACCTTGGGGTTTTGAGTTTGAGCCTCACATTGGGTGTAGAGATTACTGTAAAAAGAAAGAAAAGACACAAAAGAAAGAAAGAACCAGATCTGAAAAACAAAATACCAAACAGAACTTAGAGATATGAAAAATAATTGTTGAAATACAGTAGTACTATATAACCAATATTAAGATCTCAACAGATGGGTTTTATAAGTAGATCTGATGGAGTTTAACAGAGATTCAGTGAACTGTAAGGCAAGTCAGAAGAAACGATCAATTATGAAATATATGAAGCAAAAATTTTATACTTTACAGAAGAAAGGGTAAGAAACATGGAGGTTACAGAGTTACAAAACAGTGTTTATTTGGGTTCCACAAAGACATTAGAGATACTGCACAGAAGCAATATTTGAAGAGATACTGTCCGGGAACTTTCCAGAATTCATGAAAAACACCAAACACAAAATCTAAATTGATGAACCACAGATATAAGAAGCCAAACAAACACTAAGCAGGAAAATAAAAAGAAATCACAATAAAATTGTAGGACACAAAAGGAAAAAACAAAAATAAAAGAAAAAAAAGAAATCATGAAAACAGCCATATTATCTTTAAAACACAAGTCTGAAGACAGACTTTAAAAAAATTCTCTATTGATTTTATTCACTACAGATGGGCCTTATAAATGGTTATATTTTACAGGTCTGTAACTTTATTATGAAACTATAATTTTTAAATTTTTATTTACCTTTTTATTTTTAATTTATTTTTAATTTTTATTTTTTAAACAGCATATTCCCATACTTTTCTAAAGTTTTTCAGTCACAGGAACAATTCCAGAATCACTTTAACAAGATACACTCAATGGTTTTTGGTTTTGACTGTAATTCGTAACTGTCATTTTACTAAAATTTTGGTTTTTCAAAACACAGGACCTGTAGAACATATTGTTGACATGCAATTTCAGGTGGTTCTAAAGCTATGAAAAGCCTGGCTCAGTCTGTGGAGCATGTAGCTTTTGATCGGAGTTGTGAGTTTGAGTCTCATACTGGGTGTGGAGATTATTTAAAAATAAAATCTTAAAAAAAAAAAAAGCCTATGTCAACCACAGGTTGAGAATCTTTATAATAAAAAATAATTTCAGAAAAGGACAGGATTTGGGGTGATTGTAAAAACTTACTAAAAATAAAACTTTACACTAACAATGAATGAATGATGATATACAAACAATACCTCAATAAACCTATTCTTTTAAAAATCCTCTGTAATATGGATATTTATATACTGTTCTCTGGGTTAGGAACTCTGTTTTTCTAAGTATACCAACTGAAGCAAATGTATACATTTTATTTGGGGAGAAAGAGGTAGGAGACCATAGAAGGATACAAAATTGCCTTCTCAAGAGGGGACAGAGCTAGAAAACTGAAAACTATAGCTCTGGGACAAAACAAACAAACAAAAGCCCAAAAAAGCAAAAACCAAAATAAACCCGAAAGGGTATTGCTGCTGATACTCTTTAAGACTGCCACCAACTGGGCATCCATGTTTCAAGGAATATATGACAAAACGGACTTCTGAAAAGCAATGGAAACCAAAAACGGCGAAATCATATCTTCAGTGTGCTGAAATAACATTAACTTTAAACTCAGAATTCTAATAAAGAAGGAATGATAGAATTCAAATATCACCACTCTACTATAGTTAATAAATTAATGGATCCAGGCAATGATCATCAAGGCCTGCCAGTACCACAAAAAGAGATAATAACACGACATTATGTACCATCTAACAGAAATATATAATACCCATGAAATTAAAAAGCCATCTTGTGGGAGAAAACATCTGCAAGTCACATACCTGATAAGGGACTTTTATCTAGGATATATAATGGACCCTTTTGATTTAATAGGGGGAAAACACAATTTTAAAAATGGGCAAAGGATCTGAATAGACAGTTCTTCAAAGATGAAAAACAAATGGTGAATAAGCACATGAAAGGATGTTCAACAAAATTAGCCACCAGAGAAATGCATTTCAAAACTACAATCAAACACTCACTAGGATGGATAAAATAAGAAAAAGACAGGTAACTACTGGTGAGGATGTGGAGAAACTGGAACTCTTGTACACTGCTGGTGAGATTGTAAAATGGCATAGCCACTTTGGAACAGTTTGGCAGTTCCTAAAAAGGCTAAACATCAAATCACCATTTGATAGCACTTCTACTCCTAGGTAAATACCCAAGAGACAGGAAAACATATGTTTGCATAAAAACTTATACATGAATGTTCATTGCAACAAGTGAAAACAACCTAAACCTTTATCAACTGATGAATGGATAAACACAATGTGATACATCCATACTATGGCATACCATTCATTCAGCAATAAAAAGGAAGGAAATACTGACACATACTAATAACATGCAAGAACCTTGAAAACATTATGCTAAGTGCAAGAAGCCAGTCACAAAAGACCACATATTATATGGTTCAATTTACATGAATGTCCTGAACAGGCAAATCTATGGCGATAGAAAGTAGATTCGTTGTTGCTTAGGTCTGGGGCACATGGTTGGGGAAGATAGGGAAATAGGGAATGACTGCTAAAGGGCATAATCTTTCTTTCTTCCTTTCTTTCTTTCTTTCTTAAGATTTTATTTATTCATTTGAGAGAGAGAGAGAGGGAGCATGCACATGTGTGTGAGTTGGGTGGGGGGAGTAGGGAGAAGCAGACTCCATGCTGGGCAGGGAGCCAGACACAGGACTTGATCCCTGGACCCTGAGATCATGACCCAAGCTGAAGGCAGGCAGCTAACTGACTGAGCCATCCAGGCACCCAACACTTCTTTTTGTGGTGATGAAAATATTCTAAAATTGACTGTGGTGATGGTTGTGCAACCTTATGAACATACTAAAAACCCCGCTGAATACACATTAAATGAGTGAATTGTACAGTATGTGAAAATGTATGTGAATTGTAACTCAATAAAATGTTTTTTAAAAAGTTGGGTGGCTCAGTAAGTGTCTGCCTTTGGCTCAGGTCATGAACATCTGGCTCCCTGCTCATCAGATTTTAATTCATGGAAGATGATCTGAAAAACACTGACTATCTCAATACTACTCCAAGCATCTAATTCAAACTCTCATTCACTTTCTCATACTACACTTTGCTCTGGGTTAGTAGTTCTCAAACTTTAGCCTGCATCGGAATTAACCTGGCTTGTTAAAAGACTGCTGGGCTCCATTCCCAGAATTTCTTGAGCCGCAGGTCTGGGGTAAGGGTTAAGAATTTGTTTCACATGAGAGACTATGGACTGTGAGAGGCAAACTGAGGACTTCAGAGGGGAGGGGGTGGGGGAAGGGGATAGCCTGGTGATGGGTAGTAGGGAGGGCACATATTGCATGGTGCACTGGGTGTTATACGCAACTAATGAAGCATCAAACTTTGCATCGGAATCTGGGGATGTACTGTATGGTGATTAACACAATATAATAAAATAAAAATTAAAAAAAAAAAAAAAAAATTTGTTTCAAACAAGACCCCAGGTTGATGCTACTAGTCCAGGGCCCACACTATTAAGAACCACAATTCTAGGGTACAACTCTAGGGTAGTATGTCCATAAAACATATAACACCACCATCATCACCAATTAGAAAGCATTAAAAAATTCTACTTGAGGGGCGCCTGGGTGGCACAGCGGTTAAGCGTCTGCCTTCGGCTCAGGGCGTGATCCCGGCGTTATGGGATCGAGCCCCACATCAGGCTCCTCTGCTATGAGCCTGCTTCTTCCTCTCCCACTCCCCCTGCTTGTGTTCCCTCTCTCGCTGGCTGTCTCTATCTCTGTCNTCTATCTCTGTCAAATAAATAAATAAAATCTTTAAAAAATAAAAAAAAAATAAAAAAAAATTCTACTTGTTTTCCTCTAAGGTACTTATAAACAACATAAATTATTCAATGCACATGGAATACACATATATTGGACAAATTACATTAGTGTGCTGCTCATGGCACAACATGGTAGTTAGAAATATCTGCTTAGAAGTCAGCAGGTTTAAATCCTGGCTCCCTCACATGCAAACTTTATGATATTTTAGGAATGTTACTGGCCTATCTCAGCTTCTTTATCCATAAATTAGGAATGTTACTGGCCTATCTCAGCTTCTTTATCCATAAAATAAAGATAACAATGCCTCATAGGGTTACTGAATCAAATAAATCAAATTCATGCTAACTGCATATGACAAGGACAGTGTCTAGCATAGAATGCATCAATAAATGTTAGTTATCTTCATCATCGTTAATGATGCTTCCATATTCCACATGTGTCAAGGTCAATATCTTATCTGTCTCTATACCACTGCAAGACCACTGCTTTTACCCAGTTGTGGAAAGGCTTATATCATTTAGCCACATATCCCCCTGTGTCCATTCTCATTTCTGTCACCATCTCCCTTATATTCACTGAAGACTCTGGCAGCTGGCTCACTTTTCCTCCCCAAACCAAGTCTTGACAACATCCCTGGTACCTTCAACAACCCTTCAAATAATACAGTTCAAGAGGCTGGTCAGGGACAGACCGAGGCTCTTCTTTTTTCCTAAACTTCAGTTTTGCCATGACTCAAGATTCTGTAGCAATCAAGAACCAGCCACGGATATGCCAGTCCAGTTAGGATAGATTTTGGATGTTTTACATTTCATTCAAAAACTATGAAATGTTCAACATTTTAATATGAACTGAAGATATGAATTTTTTTTTTAAAGATTTTATTTATTTATTTGACAGAGATAGAGACAGCCAGCGCGAGAGGGAACACAAGCAGGGGGAGTGGGAGAGGAAGAAGCAGGCTCATAGCGAAGGAGCCTGATGTGGGTCGATCCCATAACGCCGGGATCACGCCCTGAGCCGAAGGCAGACGCTTAACCGCTGTGCCACCCAGGCGCCCCTGAAGATATGAATTTTAAACACTCTGTACAATATTCTCTAATTTGAAGAATCTCTGACCTTAGCAGCAAACTCTCCCTAGATCCAATTAAGGCATTAAACATTTTCCCATTAATCATTCAACAGATTGACCTAGATCCACAAAGATTCCCTTAATCCCTAACTCCTTCAACTTCTCCCAGTTTATCAACCCCTCTTGTTTCTGCTTCCTTCTTACATACTTCATACTTAAAACAGTTTTGTCCCCTGTGATTCTAGCTTATTGCCCTGGCCAAAAGCTAACCTTCCGTCACTTCAATTCTCACTCTAAAAACAGGGCTGCTAAGTGCTGTGAGAGGAAAAAAAACCAAAAAATACTCAACCTCTCTCCATTAAGGGTACTACCAATTCTAGGTCTCTACTCTCAATTAAGATCTGAATGCTTGCTGTTCAGAAATCTTTCCAGGTTGCTCTTAGATTTTGTACAAAAAGCTACCACAATCAAACCCCCTTCTCTATGTCGTCCTCCTTTTTAACAGAAGACCAGGCCTCCTATTTAAGGAAACAGAAACCATCAGATAGAAGCAACTACCTCAACTTCCTATCACGCACATCCAAATCTTCCCCCCAGTCCCAACCCCAGTAACCCACATCCTCCGACATTCTTGTCTCCTTTCATCCTAGCACAAATGACAGAGCAAGAGGTGTCTGTCTTTACTGTCATCTTCCTAGGGGCCTTACTTCATCAATTATTGCCTCTCTCCTATGTTCCAACCTCTATTTCCCATCGTCATAGGTAACCTCATGTCTCCTTCATCCTTTTTTTTTTGTTAAAGCTTTTCCTCACTTTACATTTTCTTCTCCTCCTTAGCCAAATTCTTGAAAGAGTGGTCTATACTGCCTTCACTTCCACTCACTTAGCCCACTCCCAACCAAAGTTCCATTGACACTATTGCCAAGATCATAAGCAGCCTTCTATTCATGGAACACAGTCCTTATGTGGCATCTCTGCAGGAAAAGAGTTAGCCATTCATTCTCACCTCCTTAACTTCCATCCTCTATGGTCTTCCTCCACTCACCTATGTCATTCTCCCCTATGTTCTGTCTACAGCCCTGTAGGCCTATTCATATACTCACTCTACCTAGCATGTCACATATATTTCTGTGGCTTCAATTACCAACTATATATTAATAACCAAATCATCTGGATTTGTTTCCTGATGAATACTGAAACTATTATAATAAAGTGTTAATTTTCAGTAGGGTCATAAACAGAATACACGTAATAGGAAACATTTCATCTTTAAATATAGGGAAATATTATAACTAGTGTTTAAAATAGTATAGTATATTTTTTTGTCTACCTGTATGTAGTCTAGGTTGCAATTAGTCAATGTATCACAGTGGAACCACTACTCTTTCTTTTTTTTTTTTTGGTACCATAACAGCTTTGAGATATAATTTACACACCATACATTTCACCCATTTGAAGTATACAATAGCTTTTAGTACAGAGTTGTGTGACTATCACCAAATCCCTTTGAGTTATTTTCATCACTACAAAAAGAATCACTGTATCCTTCAGTAGTCGCCGCCCCCCCCCTTCTACCCACCTTCCCACCTCAGTTCTACACAACCATTAATCTACTTTTTGTCTCTATAGATTTGCCTCTTCTGGACAGTCATATAAATGGAATCATATTATAGTATGTGTTTTCTGTGATTGATTTCTCCGGCTTAGCATAACGTTTTCAAGGTTTATCCGTGTTAGCTTTTTTTTTTTTTTTTTTTAAGATTTTATTTATTTGTCAGAGAGAGAGAAAGAGAGAAGAAGCAGGGGGAGCATTAGGCAGAGGGAGAAGCAGGCTCCCCACTGAGCAGGGAGCCTGATTCAGAACTCGATCCCTTGACTCTGGGATCATGACCTGAGCTGAAGGCAGTTGCTTAACCAACTGAGCCACCCAGGCATCCCTATCCATGTTAGCTTTTTAACAGTACTTCGTTCCTTTTTATTGCTGAATAATACTCCATTATAAAGATATGCCACATATTACTTGCCTAATCATCAGCTGAGAGACATGTGGATTGCCTCTACTTTTTGACTACTATGAATAATGCTGCTACGAATAAGTTTTCATGGGGACATATGCTTTTATTTCTTTTGGGCATATGACTTGGAATGGAATTAGTGGGTCATATGGTAACCTACTGTTTAACCTTCTGAGATTGCCAAACTGTTCTCCCCAGTGGCTATACCATTTTACAATCCTACCAACAATGATGAGAATTTCAATTTCACTATATCCTCACCAACACTTATTATTATCTGTTTTTATTATTTAGCCATCCTAGTAGGTTTTATGAAATGGCATCTCGTTATGGTTTTGATTCATATTTCCCTATGACCAATGATATTCGGCATTTTTTCACATGCTTATTGGCCATTTGTATATCTTCTTTGGAGAAATGTCTATTTAAGTACATTGTTCATTTCTGAACTGGGCTGTCTTTTTATTATCGAGGTTGTTTTTGTTTTTGTTTTTAAGATTTATCCTACTTATTTGAAAAAGGGGGAGACAGAGTGTGTGTGCATGAGTGTGAGCAGGGAGCCTGACATGGGGCTCCATCCCAGGACCCTGAGATCATGACCTGAGCCAAAATAAAGAGTCAGATGCTTAACTGACTGAGCCACCCAGGTGCCCCTATTATTGAGTTTTAAGAGTCCTTCATATATTCTAGATATAAGTCCCTTATCAGATAAGATTTGCAAATATTTAGCTCCATTCTGTGGGCTTCTTTTTGCTTTCTTGATGACGTCTTTTGAAACACAAAGATTTTTAATTTTAATGAAGTTCAGTTTTCCATTTTTACGTGATTGCTTTTGCTTTCGATGCTGTTGCTAAGAAACTACTAACAAATCCAAATCACAAAGATTTGCACATATTTTTTTTCTCCTACAGTTTTTTATGGATTAGATCTTACATTTAGGTCTTTGACCCATTCTGAGTTAATTTGATAGTGTAAGGTAGGGGCCCAAATTCATTCCTTTGCATGAGAATATCCAGTTGAGTTGTCCCAAAACCATTTGTTGAAAAGACTTTTTTTCCTGTTGAACTGCTTTGGCACCCTTGAAAATCAATTTACGATAAATGTAAAAGTTTATTTCTGGACTCTCAGTTCTATTTCATTGATCTATATGCCTATCCTTATGCCAGTACCACACAACCTTGATTAATGAACCGTTACTCTTGATTGATAAACTGTTAAAATAGTACTAATATCTGAAGACTTCATTCAAGAATAAGCCCTCAAGAAAATACAAAATTAGTTAAAAATTAAAGAGACTATCCACACCAGCTGATTACAGTCTGTGCACAACTAAAAAAAAAAAAAAAAAAAAAAAAAACAGACACTACTCATAAAAAACAAAATGTGTAATTCGGGGAAGGAGAGAATATGTAAGAAAGCTTAGTTTCTGAGAAAGAAAGGGAGCCGATATAAATTTCAGATGCCAGACTTGAATCATCTCCTCAACTGCAGCTCCCTTGAGCCAGCATACTTTAAATAAACTGCTGTATTTGTAAACAAGCATGTTTTGGAATTCTGCAAGACTAACACCCTTGGGAATTTAAGCAGCTTAAAACTTAAGCTCAACTCTCTCTCTTGAAGTGTCTCCTGGATCACTCCCCAGAAAACCCCAAGTCTCTTAACATATTCAAAACTGAGCTCATTGTTTTTCTCATTGATCTTGCTTCACCTATTGTTTTTACCCTATCCATAGATAATAGCACCTTTCAAAGCAGGGTATTAAATTACCTCAAAAAATGGTTCTGAGAATTAAGTGAGATAAACATTAACAAAAGCACAGTTTCTATCACAAAGTAGGTAGTCTTCAATGTTTGTTTTCCTTTTCTACAGGTTGTGATCTACCTGTATTTTCAATTTTAAATCCTATTACTTCTGAACACTAAATTTTCATGGTAGAAAGCCATTAATAGTCCCTTGCCTGCATATTGAGAAGAGAACACCTCCTGGGATGAATGCAGACTGAAAAGGGCTACTTACCTGCACAGGAACAATGAATTCTAGATACATGTTTTATCCCACTAAGAGATACTTCACTTCAGAACGGTGTTGGCTACGATTTGTTTTTTAATCTTTTCTCAGCCTTTTAAGTATGGGTTACATTGTGTGTGATCGTTAGAAACACCAACTGGTGTTTAGTATTAGAGGAATTTCCCAGAAAAGATGACATTTCCTAAGTGATTTTTTCTCAGACTCACAGCTTGTGAATTTGAAACTTAACAACACTGCCCTTTCACAAAAAAACCCAACCCAATGACTTAGAATCTAAGTACCAGAACTCCACATTTTACTTATTACATATAATTTTCCATTCTGAAAATGCTTTCATTACGTAATTTGTGCTAATAGTAGGTGTATTTCACCTTTTTTTCCTTTTAATAATAGTTTTATTCAGATATTCACATACCATAAAAGTCACTTCTGCAAAGGGTAAATTCAGTGGGTTTTTAGTACATTTGGAGTTGTGCAACCATCACTATTATCTAATTTTAGAACATTTTCATCATAAAAAGAAACCACACACCCTTTATCATTCATTCTCTGTGCTTCTCCACAACCCTTGGCAATCACTAATCTACTTTCTGTATCTATGGATTTGACTGCCTGCACATTTCATATAAATGGAATCATATATATGGCCTTTTTTGTCTGGTTTCTTAGCATAATGCTTTTGAGATTCATCCAGGTTGTAGCATGTATCAGTACTTCACTTCTTTTTATTACTGAATAATATTGCACTGTATGAATACAACACACTTATCCATTCATCGATTGATGGACACTGGGTTGTTTCCACATTTTGCCTGTTACAAATAATGTGACTATGAACATCTGTGTACATGTGTTTTCATATCTCCTGGGTATATACCTAGGAGTAAAATTGCTGGGTTATCTGGCAATTCTATATTTTGAAGTACTGCAAAAATGTTTTCCAAAATGGCTATACTACTTCACAATCCTACCAGAAGTGTTTGAGTCTTTCAGTTGCTACATATCCTCCCCCAACATTCGGTATTATGTTTGTTTTAGACATTCTAATGTGTATGAAGGGATATCTCATTGTGGTTTTGATCTGCATTTCCCTGATGACTAATAATGTTGAGAATCTTTTCACGTGCTTATTAGCCATTTGTATAATTTCTTTAGAGCATTTTCTATTTAAGTCCTTTGTCCATTTAAAAATTGGATTGTCTTTGAGGCGCCTGGGTGGTGCAGTCGTTAGGCGTCTGCCTTCGGCTCAGGGCGTGATCCCGGTGTTACGGGATCGGGATCGAGTCCCACATCAGGCTCCTCCGCTATGAGCCTGCTTCTTCCTCTCCCACTCCCCCTGCTTGTGTTCCCTCTCTCGCTGGCTGTCTCTATCTCTGTCAAATAAATAAATAAATAAATAAATAAATAAATAAATAAATCTTTTTAAAAATTGGATTGTCTTTTTTTTTTATCATTTTTATTTATTTATTGAAGAAATCTCCACACCCAAAGTGGGGCTTGAACTCACAACCNGGATTGTCTTTTTTTTTTATCATTTTTATTTATTTATTGAAGAAATCTCCACACCCAAAGTGGGGCTTGAACTCACAACCCCAAGGCCAAGAATTGCATGCTTCACCAACTAAGCCCGCCAGGTACCCTTTGGATTGTCTTTCTCTACTGCTAAGTTCTTTATATATTCTAGATAAAAATTCCTTATCAGATACATGATTTTCTCCCATCTGTGGGCTGCCTTTCACTTTCTTGGTGTCTTCTGAGGCACAAAAGATTTTAATTCTGATGAAGTTCAATTAGATATTTCCTTTTGTCACTTGTGTTTTTAGTGTCATACTAAGAACACACTGCTTAGTCTGAGGTTATGTAGATCTACACCTATGTCTTCTCCCGAGACTTTCATAGTTTAGTTCTTACGTTTAGATCTTTGATCAACTTTGAATTAACTTTTGTATATGCTGTGGGGTAGAGTCCAATTCTGTATGCTATTACTGCACAGTCTTGATACTGCTAAGTAGGAGTCTTCCAACTTTGTTCTTTTTCAAGATTGTTTTGACTATTTGGAGTCACTTACATCCATATAAATGTTAGAATCAACTTGTCAAAAAGAAGAAAGAAAAAAAGCAAGCCAGCTTGGACTCTGATAGGAATTGCATAGAATCTGTAGATCATGTAAGGAGTATTTCAGTTTACCAGTATTAACTCTTCTAATCCATGCACACCCATTGTCTTTCCATTTATTTAGATCTTCTTTGATTTCTTTCAATGAAGTTATAGTTTTCAAATAAAAGTCTTAACCTTTTGTTAAATTTATTCCTCAGTATTTCTTTGTGAATGGAGCTGTTTTCTTAATTTCATTTTCAGATTGTTCATTGACTGTGTTGAAATACAATTGCTATGTATATAGTGATCTTATATCCTGAACTTGGTTGAACTCATGTATTAGGGCTCCGGTAGATTTTTAGTGGATTCCTTAGGATTGTCCATATACAAGACTATGTCATCTCCAAAAAGAGAATAGTCTTACTTACTTTCAATCTGGGATGTCTTTTATTTCTATTTTCAATAGTGACTGATTTATTGATTGATTGTCCTTGTCCTGCCTAGAACCTCCAGTACAATGTTGACTAGGAACAATGAACATTTTTGTCTTGTTCCTGATCTTAGGGGAAAAGCTTTCTTTCCATCTTTCACCATTAATATGAGGCCAACTGTAGATATTTTGTAGATACTCTTTATCAGCTTGAAGAGGCTCCCTTCAATTCCTAGTTTGAATATTTTTATTACGAAAGGATGCTCACCTTCGTCAAATGCTGTATCCGTACCTATTATGATGATCATGTGTTTTTTTTTTGTCCTTTGTTCTATTAATATCGTATATTACATTGACTGATTTTCATCTACTGAACCAGCTTTGCATTCCAGGGATAAATCTCCTTGGTCATAATGTATAACCTTTTTAATATACTGCTGAATTCAATTTGCTCCCAGTTTCTTGAGGATATTCAAAAGAGACATGGGTTTGTAATATTCTTTTCTTGTGATACATTTGTCTAGTTTGGTAACGGGGTGATTCTGACCTCATAGAATGAGTTGGAAAATGCTCCCTCTTCCTTCTGGTCTAGGGCTTTTCTTTGTGGGAAGTTTCGTGATTATGGATTCAATATCTTTGCCTGTTACAAATCTATTCAGATTTTCTATTTCCCCTTGAGTCAATTTTGGTAGTTTGTATCTTTTTAGGAATTTTCCATTTCATCTAGGTTATGTAATTTGCTGGCATATAATTGTTCACAGTATTCCCTTATTATCTGATTTATTTCTGTAAGATAATTTGAGTCTTCTCTTTTCTCCCATCAAACTAGCTAAAGGTTTGTCAATTTTGTTGACATTTTCAAAGAACCAACTTTTGATTTCACTGGTTTTCTCTACTGTTTTTCTATTCTTGATTTCATTTTTGTCTTCTCTAATCTTTATTATTTTCTACCTGCTGTTTGCTATAAGTTTAGTTTATACTTCGTTTTTAATGTAGTATCAAAGATTTTATTTATTTATTTATCTACCTATTTTAGAGAGTGAGAGAGAGTGTGTGAAGTGGGGGGGAGGTAGAATAGAGGGGGAGAGAAAGGGAGGGGGAAGAATCTCAAGCTGACTCTGCCCTGACTGCAGAGCCCCCCTACACAGGGCTCGATCCCATGACCCAAAGATCATGACCAAGAGTCAATGTTTAACCAACTGAGCCACCCAGGCGCCCCTTCATGTAGATACGTATTTATAGCTATACATTTTCCTGCTCATGGTTGTAGCTTCATCCAGTACGTTTCGACATACTGGGTTTTCATTTTTATTCATCTTAAATTTCTTCTAATCTTCTTCTCTAACTTCTTCATCTTCTAATTTCCTTGTGATTTCTTTGACCCACTGGTTATTTAGAAGTGTGCTGTTTGATTTCTACGTAATTTGTGAATTTTATTTCACTGGGGTCAAGGAACATATTTAGTGTGACTTTAGTATCTTTTAATCTATTGAGACTTCCTCTATGGCCTAACATATGATCTATCCTATAGAACTTCCTATGTAAACCTGAAAAGAATGTGTATGTATATTCTAACCTTGCTTGGGAAAGGTATTCTACAGATGTCTGTTATGTAGCCAAAACAATCCCAAAAAGGAGGAACAAGGCTGGAAGATTACATAAGTTGACCTCAAGACTTAATCATACCCATATTTTCTGTAAAATGTTTTCTCAGAACAACGGGCTTATAACAAACTCACTGCCCCTTAAAGAAAAAAAAGACTAACTACAAAGCTAGAGCAGTAGACAGTGAGGTAATGGCATAAGGATACTCATAAAGATCAATAAAACTGAACAGAGATCAGAAAGAGACCCATATAAAAATGTCAATTGATTTTCAACAAAAGTGCCATGGTAATTGAAGGGCTGTAAGAACTTATCTCATGGTATACACAAATATTAATTCAAAATTCATCATAAACCTAAATGTAAAAAATGAAAGTAACAAATTCCAGAAGGAAACACAAGAAAAAAAGCTTTGCAGAAGAAAAACTTTGGGGTAGGTAAATGTTTCACAAAGCATGAACCATAAAAGAAAAATTGATAAATTGGGCTTCAAACCTTTAAATCCTTTACTCTTCAAAAGACACTGTTAAGAAAATGAAAAGGCAAACAAAAGATTGAGAGAAAATATTCATGACACATGTATCTGACAAAGAACTTTTGCATCTAGATTATAAAAAAACTCAACTTAGTAATTAGAAAAATCAAATCAACTTTTAAAATAAGCAAAAGTGTCAGACACTACACAAAGAAGATATAGGACTAGCTTGTAAGTGTATAAACAAAAAATTGCTAGACATCATTAGTTATCAGAAAAATGCAAATTAAAATCATCATGAGATACCAACATATACTCACTACACGCTGAAAATTAAAAAGACTGCCAATATAAAGTATTGGTGAAGATGTGGAGTAACTGGAACTCATGATTACTTATGGTGGGAATGTAAAATACTACAACCACTTTGGAAAAGAGTTTCAAAGTTGTTTTTTCTTTTTAAGATTTTATTTATTTGTCAGAGAGAGAGAACAAGCAGGGGGAGCAGCAGGAAGACGCAGAGGAAGAAGCGGGCTCCCTGCTGAACAAGGAGCCCAATGCAGGACTCGATCCCAGGACCCTGGGATCATGACCTGAACTGAAGGCAGATGCTTAACTGACTGAGCCACCCAGGCGTCCCAGAGTTTCAAAGTTTTTTAATAAGGCCAAATACACACTTACTATATATAATCCTGTCATTTTATTTCTAGGTATTTATCCAAGAGAAAAAAACACATACGGAAGGCTGTAAACAAATATCATAGCAGTTTTACTCATAACTGCCAAAAACTGAAAAGAACCCAAATGTCCAGTAACAGGTAAATGGATAAGCAAATTGTGATATATTCATACAATGGAATATGTGTCAGCAACTAACAATACTGAACTCCAAGTAAACAAAAAATATTAGTGTTATATTATGAAAACAGACACAACAGAGTATGTATTATGATTACCTTTGTATGAAACTGTGGGAAAAGCACATTTATTTACAGTGACAGAAAGCAGATTAGTATTTGCTTGGGGCTGGAGGAAAGGACTGCAAATGGACATGAGGGCACTTCTGAGGGAGACAGAAATATTCTACATCTTGACTGTGATGGTACTTACAAGGAAGTAATCATTTGCAAAACCCATCAAGCTAAATACTTAAGATGGATAAATATACCCCAATAAAGTTTATTAAAAGCAATCGTTACTTGCATGAAGAGAGGTGGCAAGTGAGGGTGACATGTTTCATTTTCTCCTTTGAATTTATATTACTGATTAAGTGTATTGCCTCTGTAATTTAAAACAAGTTCATTATCCTACTGAGAAATGCTCACATTCTTTAAAACCCCTCCTAAATTAATTTGCTTCAAAGATTAATTTCTCTATAACATATAATTACCAATAACATTCTAATTTTTTCTCCTATTAAAACTGTATTATGCACTGGTTGTATTGCTTATCACCACTTTGGCAGTTGATAAATATTCCCTATAATTATAAAAACTTTGTAAGTGGTCAATAACTAACCTTTAACAGTGTTATAATAAAACTTAAAATGATGTTTACATGACATTTATTTAATGTCATTCTTATTTATTTTATGCAAAAGTGAACATTTTATTTACAGTACTGTTATGTAGCCAAACTAACATTACCAAAGTCTATTAGGGACAGGAACTAAACAAAAAGAGCAAGAGGGTGCTGAATCTTTTCTGAAGACCCCTAAAACACCCCAGGCACCACATATCTTCTACCTCACATACACACAAAAAGTAACTGTGTTCTGAAAGTCTGTGGCATCAAAACTATCACACTCCTAGAATCATCTTAGTGCCTCCTTCCGTGATATAAGTAAGTTGGAGCTCCAGTTTCTCCTTTCCAATACAACTGGGGGTGGGGGGAGGAGTACTCATGCCACACTAGCCCCAGAAGCTACAGCCCTAGCCTGAATTCCACACTTGCCAACAGTCACAACTAGGGTGCTCCTATAACACCTAGGACTGGGTATCCAGCTGCCTGGTTTCTTCAGGGTTGTAAATTCAGAACTTTAAAACTAAGTTTGTCTTCTGCTTCCTTCTCCTTTTCAGGGAGGAAGGGAGAGGAAGGGAGCTCGAGATTTCCTCTCAAGGCTGTCCTACCCTACACAGATTTGCCCAACCTCCCTTCCTCCCCAATACCTGTTCTGCTGTGAAGAGTATACCTATTTCTCTCAGAAACAAGTCCAGTACTTATTATGCTTACTAAGGGGAAAAGCATAAGAAGGGATATTTCAGTCACATTATTTTTAAAGTTTAGTCATGACCCTAAATCTATCACATCCTCACTTAATGCCATCATGTTCACAAATACAAAATCACAGGATGAAAGTGAAAAACCTGGCTGGGCCCCCTAATCACTGCAATGGAGCTAACATCTAACATATCAGAAGACTGCATTGGTAATTAATACAACTTACTCAGAATGTGTTCTTATTATGAATATTATCTAGCTATTTTTGACAAAAGCTGAATAATATATTAACTTATTATGAGGAGAGAAGTATTAAGCAATCTAAAATTGTGTTTCCCGATCTCCTTCACATCATGGCACACACAGAAAATGTTTATACAGCACACGGAGATTAAGGAACAAGACTGCAAGGGCTCCACCACCTAAGTCCTCAGTTGGCCGCTCCTAGGGCAGTACAACAAATGGGAAACACAGACTTTCAGGCTAATGCTCTGGGTCACTGCAACAAACCAGAGGGAAATTCATTCATACATGGTCACAAATAAATTAGCTTAAGAAAAAAATGTGTTTTTCTCTGCGATTCTAATTCAACATCTTGTTCAAACTATGAAATGTTTGGCCCAGTTCATGTCAGCTCTGCTATAAAGTTCTGCCAAATCTTCAAGGCTGGAATTCACCTGTCCTTCCTCTATGTTCTCAAACTATCTTTACTTTTATTAAACCACTGCATTCTGCCTTATAGTTACCTTTAGCGGTATTATTTACCCTACTAGGTTAAATGCCCCTTGAAGGCAGGGATCTTATTTCATTCGTTTTTATTTCCCTCTGCTCCACAGTATCAGAAAAAGGTAGTCTACACAACCAAAGTTAAATCTGAACTTGGGTGAGTCATATCCAGTGACAATGCAGTTTGCACTATACCATAATCACAGTATACAGTCTTATGTTTTTTTCTCCCTCTATATTCCAAATTTAGCAAAATTTAGCTCCAAGTCTCTCAAATATTCCACTTTCCCAAAGCTGCAAAAGTTCAAAAGGATGAAGAAAAGTATTTGTTTGCATTAGCCCCATATTTACAAAATTTAGAAAACAAAAAGCAAACACGAAGCCCTTACAGAACTTTAACATCCAAGTACAAATTCCTTTATTTCTAGCAAAAACAATGTTCCCAAAACTCAATGCATAACTGAAAACCACACTGCTGCCAGCAGTCATAGTCCATGACAGTAACTGTAAACTGTCCCAGGAGAATGAGGAAGCATTTTAAATTACTGTCACTTAAAAAAAAAAAAAAAAAAAGATTTATTTATTAATTTATTTGGGGGAAGCAGGGGGAGAGACAGTCTTAAGCAGATGCCCGAGGCTCGATCTCACAACCATGAAATCATGACTTGAGTCGAAACCAAGAGTCAGACACTTAACTGACCCAGGTACCCCAAATTATTGTCACTCTTACTACAGGATTTCAGCCAATGAGAATTTATTTCCATACAGGAGTAAATTTGCATTTTATCATTAAATAGTGTGATAGCCCTAATTGGGAATTACCAGTTTATAAACTTTCTCCCTAAAATCTGTGACTATATCTACATGCCGAAATTTTCTCATTAAAATCATCATGATTTATATTTCCATCTTCTCTTCCCCCTTAAAATATATTTAACTTTTAGATAAAAGCATAGTATAACTAATAAATGAATAACTACTAATATAAATTAGTACATGAATCAGTGTTATGCAGCAGCATTCCCAAAATATTCTATCCACTTCCTATGTTCTTGTTTAAAACACCAAATGCTGAAGTTATTAAAAATTTCTTTTTACAAAGTATTAAAAAAAGCCTCAATAAATGTTCCCAATTATACCTTTACTAAAACCAAGATACATATACATGATATTCATGGAACTAGATTCAAGTTAGCAAAATTAGCTTCAAATTTACAAAAAGATACTAACTGTATAGTCCATGGCTCTCTGCTAGCTGAGATTAACACTTACTTTGTAGGCTGTTCCTCTATCATCTATGTTTGCATCTCTACCATCTATAGCCCAATACTCAGCTAACATGATCATCCTTCTCAGGCTATCTAACCCCTTTTTTCTTGCATATGTGAATTTTAAGAGGAAGATGCAGACACTATCCAATCTCTAATTATTTCAATGCTTGTCCAGCTACCTTCCCCCATCCTCTGTTCAGCTTTCTATCCCTGTTTCTCTACTGTTAATCTTAAGTACAGAAAATGGCAACAGTGTCTGCCTTAACATCTTCTGTATACATCACAAAGACATCCAGAAAAGATGGATCTTTACCAGCTTTGCAATACTGAGATAGTGAATGCAAAGAAAGAACATAGGATGAACCATGGCACAAATTCATTGCTGCCCCACTTGATCTCTCTATAATTTTTATGCTTCTACATTTGATAAGAAAACTCTTTGTTGTGTTTTCTTTAACAGTCGAGATGTAACAAACAGGAATTTATCAAGCTTTTTCAAAGACACATAAATTACTTTAATACCTTTCTGATAATATAGAGCATTCATTAGTCATTTTCATTTTAAAAAGTGAAAAAAATCACTATCACAATATTGCAAATACAGAAGCAACTTGACTTCCATGAAGTCTTATTCTGTAACAATTTCTATACCACCTTCGTAAAAATTACACATTATCATTAACCTATTTTGACAGAGGTAAGATTATACCTTTATTCCTCTTTTTAGTTGGAACAGAGAAGGAAAAATTATCCAAAATATTATTCATTAATTTGCTATGTCACACCCAACCCCAAACAACTGACCAAGAAGGTTCTTTTTGTTCTGTAAATGTGTGGTATAACAGCAGGTATTTTTACTTTAAAATTTCATATCAAAAGTACATTTTTAATCGGCTAATGATATGACAAGTATTGTTTTAGGGTTTTTACATAGGATAATACTATATATCTTACTGTGATACTATGATTTATAATAAGAAATATATATTTGGTCCTCATCCAGTGTTCCTGGCACATAGCTCCTAAAACCCTCAGGTGTTCCTAAGTGTTGACAATTATAAAGGTGTCCCATTATATTAATGAAGTGACTTTTGGAAAGCCCCCCTAGGTCACCTAAGGCTGGGAACTGGTTGCCAGGTGAAACAACCATGTGATTAGAGGACGGGAACTTCTGGTCCCTCCACTCAAGCAACTTTCAGGGAGGGGAGAGGAGCTGGAGATTGACCTCAGTAACCAATAGCCAATGATTTAATCAATATGCCTCATAAATATCCAAAATGACCCAGTGCAGAGAGCTTCCTGGTGTGAAGACACAGAGGTGCGGGTAGAGTGGCACTCTCCAAGAGAAAGCATCTCTTCCATCTGGCTGTTCCTGAGTTACATCTTTTTATAATAAACTGGTAATCTAGTATGTAAAATGTTTCCCTGGGTTTTGTGAGTCACTCCACCAAATTAAACAGGAGGAAGAGGAGGCTGTGAGAACCTCCAATCTATAGCTAGTAGAACAGAAGGGGTGGGGGGCAAGGGGTGAAGTCTTGAAGAATTAAACCCTGAACCTGTGGAATCTGATGCTATCTCCAGGTACAAAGTGTCAGAATTGAACTGAATTGCAGGACACCCTGCGGGTGTGGGAGAAATTGCTTGGTATGGGGAAAAACTCAAAAGTTAGAATTGGTGTCGAAATCAACCTAACTTTTAGACATACATGCTAAAATATTGACATACAGGGGTGCCTGGGTGGCTCAGCCGGTAAGCATCTGCCTTTGGCTCGGGTCATGATCCCAGGGTCCTGGGATCGAGCCCCGCATCGGGCTCCTTGCTCGGCGGGAAGCCTGCTTCTCCCTCTCACACTCCCCCTGCTTGTGTTCCCTCTTTCACAGTCTTTTTCTGTCAAATAAATAAATAAAATATTTAAAAAATAATAATAAGATAAAATACTGACATATGAAAGATGATGCCTGGGGGCGCCTGGGTGGTTCAGTTAGTTAAGCGTCCAACTCAATTTCTGCTCAGGTCATGACCACAGGGTCGTGAGACTGAGCCCTGCTTCAGGCTCTGAGCTGGGCACGGAGCCTGCTTAAGATTGTCTCTCTCCCTCTGCCCCTCCCCTCTGCTCTCCCTCACTCTTAAAAAAAAAAAAAAAAGATGTCTGGAATTTGCTTCAAAATAATCCAGAGAAAGATGGAAGTGGTTAGGGATATAAATGAACAAAAATGGTCACAAATTATAATTGTTTTTAAATGGTACATGGTAGTTCAATATCTCATTCTCTCTACTTTCGTATATGCTTGAAAGTTTTCTAAAATACAGCTTTTGTCAGGGCATCAGGCTGGCATGTGACTCTTGATCTCAGTGTCATGAGCTCAAGCCCTATGATGGGTATGGAGCCTACAATAAAAAAATAAATAAAGTATAGCTTTTGTCATCTTTAAGTGTGTTGTGTTAAATAACACAAATACTGGAATAAAAAAAAATCCCTGGTTACCTACTAGAGGAGTGGACAACATTCATTCTTTCTCTATGTCCTCAGTTTCCACATCTGTGGAAAAAGCAGTATGGACTCACTAAATCCTAACATTCCCGCTAGTTCAATTTTTTTATTATTCAACTGAATATGACCTCTACACTTTGAATTTGGTTTAACAATTCTAACTATAATCTAAAATGCACTTACAGCTAAATCTGATACAACCAACTGAAAATTATTTACAACTGTTACCAAAATAACAATAGTCTTGCCTCAGTTGGGCCCTTGTTTCTAGATATTTTGCTCCCCAAATATCCTGCATTTCCCAAATCACCTTCATGTACTACCTTAGACATTTTATTCTCTAGAGACAACATCAAAGAAAATAGAGGCCATTAGGCATAATCTGTTTCAGTTTCCCTACCCTACTTCAGATCGTCCTCACTCCTGTCTGTTCTTCAAGTCCTCTCTACCTGAGGCCCTTCAAAATCTAATCACAACTCCACATCTCGTAGGTCACCTCCCTAACAGCTCTCTGCTTACTCTTGGCTCAATCATTTATTTCTTTTCTAGCCAGCCCCTTAACTCTTTTGCTCTGGTTTCTTTAATTCAGCCTACAAACAACAGTCAATCCCATACTTGTAAACAGATAAAAAAACAACAAAGATACTCCTTTTAACCCCACTTCCCCCTCACGATAACCTGTGGTTCCTCCTTCCCACAGCTACCAAATTTTTAAATTGAGTTTCCACTGACTGGTTCTACTACCTCAACTCCAATTCACTTCTTACTCTATCATACTCTAGAGCTCCCAGCCTCCTCCACTGTCTGGGTTTTCCACTTTTCCCTGGCCCCAATTGCCAAATACAATGAATGGCTTACTTCAGGTCCTTTCATCACACCTAGCCTTTCTGCAGCATTGATGTTGCAACCATTGCCCCTCCTTCAGGAAAGTCTCCTCCCCTAAGTTCTGATACACCACTTTGCTGTAAGCTTCATACAGACTCATTCTTCAGTGGCATTTTCACTAGTGCCCTAAGATGATGTACTGCCTCGGGGTCTTTCCTCCCCTAGCCTCTTTTCTTCTTATACCAAGAACCCTCATCTACCTTATCATCTTAATCATTAAAATCATTGCTTGAACTATCTTCCAAATCTTCACTACTGGGCATATCATCCTAGAATGAGGTTAGGTAAACTACACCTTTGAGCCAAATCCAGCCCACATGTCAAATCTAGCCTGCCGCCTCGTTTATAAATAAAACTTTATTGGAACAGCCACACTCATGTTTGCCTATTGTCTATGGCTGCTTTCATGCTCCAGCAGAGATGAATAATTCTGACATAAATAGTATGGCCCTCAAAGCCTAAAATATTTAGACTTTGAAAAATATTATGGCCCTTTACAAAAAAAAGCTTGCTAACCTCTGTTCTAGAAGGTAACACATGGGGGCACCTGGGTGGCTCAGCTGGTTAAGCATCTGCCTTTGGCTCAGGTTATGATCTCCCAGTCCTGGGATCAAGCCCACCATCAGCTCCCTGTTCAGCAGGGAGTCTGCTTCTCCCTCTCCTTCTCCCCCTGCTTGTGCTCGCTCTCTCTCTCTCACTCTCTCTCTCAAATAAATAAATAATTTTAAAAAAAATAGAAAGTAACATATGCCATATAAACAGTCCTAATCTTTTCCTGCCTTTGCACCCTAATGCCAGTGCTGTTAGACCATCCATTTCGGAGACCCCTGAAAGTTTTCTCACTGTTCCTCTCTAGCTCCCTTCTCACCCTCACCAATCTACCTCCTACGGTGCAACTGAAGCAACAGTTTTAAATGCACAAAACCCAGGAGGGGTCTTTCACAATCTGGCCCCTGCCTACTGTGCCTATCCTATCCAACTTTCCAATCACTCCACCTCTAAGAAATACTGATTTACTTTATTTCCCAGAATATATCATGTTGTCTCTTACCTCTAGGCCCACCCAAGATTTACTACCAAAGAAAGACCTATACATTTCTCCAGTTTCATCTTAAGGACAATCATCTCCATGAAGGCTTCTCTGACTCACCCATGCTGAGTCTTTCCCTAAGCGCCCACTGTTCTCTCAACATACTTCCATTGTAAGTATTTATTTGGTTTTACATCATTTCCATATTAATCCACACATTTCCTTGAGCAAGGACCCTGAGGCAGAGTAGAAGAATGGTTATTAAGGGAAGAGGGCTTTAAAGTAGGAAATCTAGGACTGAATTACAGTTTTGCCTCCTCCTGGTTGTATGTTCTTAAGCAAATTTTTTTTTTTTAAAGATCTTATTTATTTATTTGACAGAGAGAGACAGCGAGAGAGGGAACACAAGCATGGGGAGTGGGAGAGGAAGAAGCAGGCTTCCAGCGGAGAAGCCTGATGTGGGGCTCAATCCCAGAACGCTGGGATCACACCCTGAGCCGAAGGCAGCCGCTTAACGACTGCGCCACCCAGGCGCCCCTAAGCAAATTTCTTTTTTTTTTTTTTTTAAAGATTTTATTTATTTATTCGACAGAGATAGAGACAGCCAGCCGAGAGAGGGGACACAAGCAGGGGGAGTGGGAGAGGAAGAAGCAGGCTCATAGCGGAGGAGCCTGATGTGGGGCTCGATCGCAGAACGCCGGGATCACGCCCTGAGCAGAAGGCAGATGCCTAACCGCTGTGCCACCCAGGCGCCCCCCTAAGCAAATTTCTTAACTCATTTTCTTCACCCGTATAATGACAATTATGTGAGAATTAGTATTATTCTAATAAGCATAGTGCCTTGTAAATAGCAAGTGCTCAACAGTTATTGGTTATCATTATATTCACCGTTTTATCTCTCACACTTAGTTCAGAATTCAAATAACTGCTGAGTGAAATAACCGAAGCAAGCTAGTTCTGCACACATTATTTTCAGCTGCATACTGGATATTTCCATCTGAACATTTGGTTCCCCAAACTCATTATCTTTACTCCCAAACTGTTTCAATTACAGTAAAGTGACCAACTTGTTAAGGTCTGCTCAGGAATTTACTGGTTTGAACACTGAAAGTTCCATGTCCTGAGAACTCACTCAGTCCTGGACAAACCAGGACAGTTGGTCACCTTAAATTAGAGTTATATTGCAAATCATAAAAACAGACCTGAGCTAGGTTAAGAAACAAAGGGAGAGGCAGCGGTGCAGGTGAATTTACTGAAAGAATATAGAGCAATGCACAGAACCAAAGGAAAAACTGTAAAATCCAATCTATGAAAAACTCAGGATGAAAACAACTCTGCAGATCTAAGTGGCAGGAATTAATGAAAGATTTCTTCATAGTACTTCTGCCAAGGTGAACAACTTAGGTCCCAGTATCAGCTCATTTAAGATTTAAATGCCAGGGACAGCATTTGATTGCCTTTGTGTTAACCAGAAAGAGTAAGGCACTTTAACTAACTAAAGGACGCAGAAGCACTTAGACTAAAAATCTCCCCAAAAGATACCTAATGGCAGAAGTGACCTTGCAAAGAAAGGTCAAATCTGAATGTGATTTCCAAAAGAAGGAAATGTATGTAAGGTCACCACATCAACTACTGCCTGAACACATCATGCCTTTAAAACTCCATGACATAGTCACTGTTATTCACGTTATTTTTCTTTCATTTTGGCAAACTCCCACTCATTCTTCAAGACCTAGCTCAAGTGTGATCTTCTGTGTAACTTCATTCAATTTCCCCAGATACAGTCACTCCCTCTCTCCATGCTCTCACAGTACTTTGCAAATTACGTACCTGTATCATAGAACATACCATGCTGTACACAGAGTACAGCTCACCCTTGAACAACATGGGTTTAAACCATGCTGGTCTACTTATACACAATTTTTTACAGTACTGTACTGTAAATGTATTTTCTGTTCCTAAAGGTTTTATTAATAACATTTTTTCTCTAGCTCACTTTGTTATAAGAACACAGTATATAAAACATACGTATACAAAATATGTGTTAGCTGATTGTTTATGTTATCTGTAAGGCTTGCAGTTAAAAGCAGGGTATCTGTAGTTAAGTGTCTGGGGGAAGAGAAGTTATATGTGAATTTTTGACAGCATGGGGGTGGGCACTCCTAACCCCTGCATTGTTCAAGAGCCAATTGTATATGCTTAGATATCAGGCTCTCCCACTAAACTGAGCAAGGACACTGTTATTTATATTTATTATCTTTGGCATTAACAATGCCTGCCCAGCCCATAGCAAATGCTAAATAAGTATTTAATAAATCTATTATCCAAGTCACTAGGATATAAAAAGCATCAAATTAAAAGGGAAGAGAAGAACTACTACAGGTAAACACGCTGACAATATCAAACAGAAAGCTGACTGTGCAAGGGAAGGACAGGCAAAAGAATTATGAGGAGCAAAAACTCCACAAACATAGAAATTAAGGATAAATTTCTGACAAATCTAAGAACCTAAAGGTATTACTTATATAAAAGTAAAAACTGATATCCATATGCATAATGGTGATTCTCAAGAAACAAGAAAATAACTAAATTATATTCTATCTAAGAAGGCAGAGAAATGTATGGGACACAGAATCACCAATATTTCGAAATAAAAGAAAGTTTGGTATGTAAACAAATAAACTTAAAGCCCAGAAAACGCAATCATTCAGAAAGATTAATTCCAAGTAAATATAGTCAGGTTTATTTTTGCCGTATTTTAACTATCAATGTTGGTATCCTAGGCTGTGACAAAATTTTTCTTAAGAGCAAAACTGCACAAAGTACAGCTATATCCTCCTTATATTTTTACTACTGCTTTACCTTCAAAATAAAGGAACAGAGACTGGGAAGCAAGAATATAGCCACACTCCATGCTAAGAAACCAAAGTCAACTTAGGAACAGTGTCAATCATGGAAAGAGAATGTCACTGACTTTGAAGTTAGATTTTTCCAGATACATTTTCTAACTCCTTTGCTGGATACCAAGAAGTCAGGTTACTCTTTCACTTCAAATGTTATCCAGTCTATATCACATTTCACCCAAATAACAAAAATTCATTTCCCCAAATGTAGTGACTATGACATCACAACATTAAACTATTCTTTTTTTTTAAGAGAGAGAGGGAGGGAGGGGCACAGAGAGAGAGAGACAGAGAGAGGTAGAGAAAGGGGGGGAGAGAGAGAGAATCTTGAGCAGGGTCAATTCCAGCGTGGAGCCCAATACTGGGCTCGATCTCACAACTCTGAGATCATGACCTGAGCTGAAATCGAGAGTTGGATACTTAACCAAATGAGCCACCCAGGCTCCCTAAACTAGTCTTTATCTGAACTACCTTTATCTAAACTATCTTTATCTATTCTTTATCATCTGAACCCTCTGACTGATCTCAGTATCACTACTGGGATATAGTCTAAAGTACACAGCATCACCAACTGAAGAATTTTTTTTAAATCAAAAATGCTTAAACTGAAGATAATCATGCCTCTAAAGCTAACCTCCAGTTTACAGAAAATCTAGAGGGTGGTAAGAAACAGGAGGAAAAAGTTAAGCAATATCACAACGAAACAGACAAATCCAGTAATTAGGAGTTTATTAGGTTGAACCATATGAAATTGCTGATACTTGACTGATACTTGACTCAAAAATGGAAATTTCATATGGTTCAACTTAATACAAGAAAACTGACCTCAGAGGGGAGGGGGGAGGGGGAATGGGATAGAACGGTGATGGGTAGTAAGGAGGGCACGTATTGCATGGTGCACTGGGTGTTATACGCAACTAATGAATCATCGAACTTTATCGGAAACCGGGGATGTACTGTATGGTGACTAACATAATATAATAAAAAATCATTAAAAAAAAAAAAAAAGAAAACTGACCTGATTTCTTCAGCAAATTAACAGCATTTATAGAATGGTGGGGGACAAGAGCCAAAAGGCGGAAGCAATCCAAGTCCATCAGTGGATGAATGGACAAAACGAGGTACCTATATACAATTATTATTCAGCCATACAAAGAAACAACATTCTGATACATGCTATAACATGGATGAACCTCAAAGACATTATGCTGAGCGAATTCAACCAATCACAAAAGGACAAATATTGTATGATTCTATTTATATGAGTTTCCTAGAGTAGTCAAATTCATATAGACAGAAAATAGAAGGAAGGTTGTCGGGCTGGGGAGAGAGGGAATGCAGAGCTATTGTTTAACAGGGACAGTGTTTCAGTTAGGAAAGATAAAGAAGTTCTGGAGATGGAATAGTGATGATCATTACACAACAATGTGAATGTACTTGATGCTACAGAACTGTACACTTAGCATAGTTAAAACCGTAAATTCTGTTATGTATAAATTTTACTACAATTTTTAAAAATGGGGGGAGGAGCCTATTCTAGATTAAAGGAGACTTAGGAAACATAACCAAACGTGATCTGATCTTGTTTAATCCTGGTTCTAATGATCAAATGTTAAGGGGGGAAAAAAAAAGTAAGGGACAACCGGGGAAATTTAAAATGTGAACTAGATTAGATGTTATTAGGAAATTACTGTGTCAGGGTGATATGGTATTTATGTAAGAATGCATTATTTTCTGGAGAAGTAGTCTTAAGTCTTCAGGAGTAAAATGTCATGATGTCTGTTACATACAGAGATGGAACAAAAGATGAAACAAAGAGCAAACTGTTACTATAAATCCAAGTGATGTGCATATGGAATTATATTATTCTCTCTACTTTTCTACAATATTAGAATATTTCTATGATTAAAAAGTAAGAGGAGCACCTGGATAGTGCAGTCAGTTAAGTGTCTGACTATTGGTTTTGGTTCAGGTTGTGATCGTGGGGTCTGGGGATTGGGCCCCAAGTCGGGCTCTTCCCTCTGTGCGGAGTCTTCCCCTCAGCCTCTGCCCCTACCCCACTCACTCTCATGTGCTCTAAAATAAATCTTTAAAAAAATAAAATAATATAAAAAATTGAGAAAAAAATTTAAAATTATTCCACTACGCATGTGTCTTAATCTCCCAACACTTTACCTATTATAATAAAAAGTTTGAACTTGATCTGAAAAGCAATAGAAAAGGCACTAAAAGATTAAAAGCTTCAGTTCAAAAATATATTTTAAGAAAATTATTGTGCTGGTGGTACCTAGTATAGATATATTCATTCAAGAAATATTTTCGTGCTTACTTTGTTCCAGCCACTACACTAAGTAGGCAAAGGAAATACACAGTCTATGTGTTCAAAAAGTTCACAACTAGTAGAGAAAGAGATAAAACATAATTGAAATACATTATCATAACTACAATGAGAAAGATATATTCAGGAGCAAAGAATAGTACCTAACTCAACTTGGGAATATAGGAGATTCAGAAAGATTTCTCTTAAGAGCTAAACCCAGAGTTGAGTATTTAAAGAGGGGTAGGAATTAGCTGGCCAGGCAACAGGAGGCAGGGAAGGATATTCCAGTCAGCAGGATAGCCCTGAGAATAGAAATAGCACTGGCAAGCAGGGGAGGGCAGGATTCCAGATTATGTATAAGCACATAAGAAGTTCAGTGGTGCTAGAGCTTAAAGGGGCAGGGAGGAAGAGAGGAAGGAAAGTTGAACCTGGAAAAACAATCAGGTATCAGGCTCACTGAAAGATCGCGTGGACTGGAGAAAGAACACCACTTTGCAGGCAACTTTTAAATTGTCAGATGATAAGTACTAAGCCTGAAAGTGGGCTGGAGGCAGTGAATAGAGAGACAGGGCCAAAATCCAGAGACACCACAGAGATTCAAGCTACATGACTGGCATCTGACTGAATTTGGAAGATGAGGAAGGAGTCCAAGAAGCCTCTCAAGTTTCAGGTCACAGCGAGGGTGATGATGCCATAAACAGAAAAAAAGAAGAAAAAAAGGCAGAACATGGCTTTAAACACTTTGAGCTTAAAGAGCTGATGTGATGTTCATGTGATTAATTTCCAGCAGATGCTTAAAACAGATTTAAGTCCCCCACACTGAAATGATAGTTAAAACTAAGGAAGCTGCCTAATGTGGGCAAGAAAAACAATCTATAGAGAAGAGAGTCACAGACAGAATCCCAAGATGTGCCTACACTCAATAGGTAGGAAGAAGAGTTGGCAAATCAACCAAAAAGGAGTAATCAATGAGGCAGAAGGACGAGGAGAGATGTTAAGCCATTAGTGAATTCAAGAAAAGATAATTATAACTTATCTGCTGTGTGATATATAGATTGCTGAAAAACTTCATGGTCTGCAATATTAAGAAAAAAGAGGGAAATACATCAACATGTTTAGGGCAATAAGCACCTTTAAGACAGAACACAGGGTTAAACAGAGCCTAGAGGCAGAATATGGGTGAAGGGGCAATATGCATACTCTTGGACTTGCTATGCTCAACTGTATTTCTGTACTTGACAAGTTTGTGTTCGAGTGCTGTTACTCAGGAGTGCTAAACAGTTAACATGCTGGTAAAAATCAACTCAAAAATCCAATATGAACTAACATGAATTCTGCATTAGCTAACATTATTCCTCTTCAATATTCAAGTATGAATTAGTTCATGTTACAAAAAATACATTATAGCAGAACATGCTGTCAAAGGAGGGCTAGGCAACAGTATCAATGCCATGGAGTCAGCACCAAAAGAAATTACTGAAGTCCTAGAATCATAGTGTACCATTCACTCCAAATATACAGTGTATTAAAGTATATTATCTAGTCTCTCTTCTCAGAATATTTATTAAATTTTATATACCGGTCACCAAATGACCACTCACAGCCCAAGGTCTCTACCCTCAGTGAGCTTCTTTACAGAGACCACACACCTTAAAACAAATTTTTTAAAATTTATATTCAATTTAGTTAACATATAGTGTATTATTAGTTTCAGGGGTAGAATTTAGTGATTCATCAGTTGCATATAACACTCAGTGCTCATTACATCAGTGCCCTCCTTAATGGCCATCTTCCAGTTACCCCATACCCACACCCACCTCCCCAGAGCCCACATACTTTAACAACTACACACACAATGAAGTTGTTGTAGATCATAGCAATTTATCCCAAAGAGGTAAAGGAAATTTCACTTAGGAAAGCTTTAGAGAGAAGGAAAAGACTTAGGAGTGACAGCAGGAAAGGCCCTATGGAGAACTTCTGAAGGCTTTTTGTTTTTTGTTTTGTTTTGTTTTTTAATAGAATGACATGGTGTGGCAGAATTATAATCTTGATGTTCCAGAGATATAGGAAGGAGTCTGAGTGAAGAAAGAGTTTGCCAGAGTGAGCCCCACTAAACAGCAAAAGAAGGTATACAAGAGAATAAACAGAGGCATGGAAAGGATATTATACTGGTTACTCCACCATCTCAAGTCCTTTACACAGCTGGCACAAAGGAGATATAAGGAATTATGTGTGGCACCTTAAGGACTTCTAATTTTATGCTGAAGGCATTGGGATTGATCTTACCAAGGAAGCAATACACACACAAAAAATTTTCGAAACAATCAACCCACAAGATACAATGGGAAGGGAAGACACTGGAGACAGGAAAACCAAGTGCACTATCATACTTACACAGGTGAGACTGACAGCAGCCCAAACTAACACAGCTACAGTAAATAAGGTCGGTATCAAAGGTAAAAATATGAGGGCTCTTCAGATAACTGACCAATACAGAAAAATGAAGGAAGTGAGTCAAGAATAAGGTTTCAAGCTTGAACAATTAGGTAGTACTACTTAGTAATGGAGGCTCCAAAGAGGGAAGCAAATTTGGTAAAGCTGGTCAAATTTACAGATGAGAAAATGTGTATTACCTCCAATATTAGAAACTTAAGCATAAAGTTTAAGTGCTAAACCCAAGGATATCAGTTGTTATTTTTTGGTGAAACCAACTAACTAGCTCCTTACTAATAAGGAAACTTTGTAACAGTAAAAAGGGAAAAAAAGCAAATAAATCAAATGATAACTAAGATATCAGAAATTTTTATTAGCAAGGTTCTTAAACACCAGGACAGGAATTTCTGTGAAACAGCCAAGATTTCTTTAATATTTTCCCCATTAATTAAGTTTCAGATGTATTTCATACACATCAGGTTTGATGCTCCATACAGTGGAAAGATCATAAAGAACATGAGCAAGAGTTCTGGCGTTAAGTGTCATACTGCTTCACTGTAAGCCTAGGTCCTGCCACTTACATCCCCCTACCCATGACATAGGGCTACTTACTTAAGAATCGTAGGCCTCAAGTTTCCTCATCAGTGAATGTGGATAATAATAGTACATACTTCACAGGATTGTTGTGAAGATTAAATAATCCATATAAAATACTCGGTACAGGTATATTGCAAACACTTAACAAATGTTAAGATTTTTAAAATAATTGTTATTAGTTATTGTTACTGATAAAAATGTTACATTCTTGAGGTATAAGGAGCAAGAAAAAGCAAAGTTGACCTGGGTCACAATTATCAGAGTGTTTGATTTATAAGTATTCATTAAATGGAACATTTCCATTTCATGTACTTTTCTGTAAGTATACTGGAAAATTTTTTTTTAATTTTAAAAATTTTGTAAAAGGGAAAACAATCTAAGAACAATGCCTTACATAAAAAGGACTGGTATTAAACCACACACTCCAGAGCAAATGAAGATAATTAAGAGTTTCCTTTTCACAATGTATTCCCTGGTTTTAGCTACAAAATCTATTCCCCCTACTCAAGCTCCAAACTGCTATCAGTGATAATTATTCCCTCCCCTATATGTACCTACAGACCTCAGGACAAATTTTATCCCTTCTCTACTTGAGTTTTACGAAGAAGAGGAAGAGAAAGGAAGAGGAGGAGGAAGTTCAAATCCTATTTCCATGTTATGACCATCCCCAATCTCAATTTTTTTGAAAATTCCTCCTTACATATGGGATAAGAGTATTATTCCTCCAGAACTAATTCTAGATATTACTGCCAGTCACCTTTTTCAATTGCTCTAATCATGTTGTATCTTCTTTTTTTTTTTTTTTTAAGATTTTATTTATTTATTCAACAGAGATAGAGACAGCCAGTGAGAGAGGGAACACAAGCAGGGGGAGTGGGAGAGGAAGAAGCAGGCTCATAGCAGAAGAGCCTGATGTGGGGCTCGATCCCAGAACGCCGGGATCACGCCCTGAGCCAAAGGCAGACGCTTAACCGCTGTGCCACCCAGGCGCCCCCATGTTGTACCTTCTAACTCTACTCTGGAATAAATTCCTTCAGATCTCCCTATCAAGGATCTCCCTTTCAAGAAGTGTCCAAGCAACTCTTTGCCACAGACATATTTCTCAGACCACCACGGGCCATATGGAAGTCTCATCTCTTCACACCCTAATCTGTTCTTTCCTCTTTCTCACCTGAGTCTTCATTCACTAATTTCTTTTTTTTTTAAGATTTTATTTATTTATTTGACAGAGAGAGAGAGAGAGCCAGTGAGAGAGGGAACACAAGCAGGGGGAGTGGGAGAGGAAGAAGCAGGCTCCCAACAGAGGAGCCTGATGCGGGGCTCGATCCCAGAAAACCGGGATCACGCCCTGAGCCGAAAGCAGACGCTTAACGACTGAGCCAATCAGGCACCCCTTCATTCACTAATTTCTTATGTGCCCTGTTCAAGTCTAGCACATTCTTCCTATAAAATTCACCAACCTCTTTTCTATGAAGCCATTCTTGACTGACTACAAAATTACGCTCTTCCTCCAGCTTCTCCCCATACACAATTTCCTATGAATGGAACGGCGTAACTCTATACTTTTATTTCCTTTAGAAAATATTTATTTTATGCTTGCACCTAGCACCTTATTTGTGTATCAGCTGGTTGCATATTTTATAATGTTTTATCTTTTGTCTCTCCTATATGTGAAAATCACATCTCATCAAAGTGCATCTCACTGTTTTGAAACAGCCTGATAATCATAACTACTTAGTCACAAGGCTAAATTGTCATGTAAGTTTCTCATTTTAACGCAGTTTCTAATGGATAAAACTAAGTCAGATGCAGTGTCTAGTCTTGGTTATACCTAAATCCACAATAGGCACTTACCAGATTTGACCCCAGTTTACCCTTTAGTCACACTCCCTTTTCTCTCAGCAGTCCTACTGCATTCTCTCAGGACTGCTCAATTACTCCTCCCACAAGCCTGCAATGCCCCTTCCTTGTGCCCTCCCTTTTCCTGCATTTTACCGGGCTAACTTTCTTTCATCTTTCAGGATCAGCTTACTCCAATTCATCCACTAGGAATCAACCAGAACATCTCCCGTGACTGCTCAGCACCAAGTTAGAATTTTCTCAGAATATACTTATTGATGTACTGCATTGTAATTATCAGTTTACTTTTCTATTACTCCCACCGAACTGTAAACTCCTTGAGGTACAGGCTGAATTTTATTCTCTTTTGTATCCCCAACACCTAATACTGTCAGACATCCAACTGACAATTAGTGAATGAATGCTCATACCCACTGCATGACCTTGTACATGCTACAAAAGCACTCTCACGTTTCCTCCCCTAAAGTACTTTCCTCCTGTAAAGTAGGGATAATGCTACACCTAGTTCATAAACTTCTTATAAGGATTAAATGAAGTCTCATGAAGCTCTTAGTATAGTGTCTGCCCCATAGAATACCATTTGAAAGTCTGCTATTTCATGCCTTAGTTACCCTAATGTATCCTGGGAAATGTAATGTTATGACCATTATTTTCAGGCTAAAAGGCTTGGCAGCTATGCCTCTTTTTCATGCATCCAGAGCTCATTAATTACATTCTGATCATCAGCAAATATTTACTGCATACCTATTATGCCCAGGAGTCCTTATGAGGTAGCACTGAGCTCCCAGAACACAATAATATAGGCAAGTAATAAAACAAAAATGTGTACCAAGATCCAACAGAGGAAACAATGTTATTAGTTCTGTGCAAACAATATGGGTATTTTTCAAACTACATAAGTTTAGCTTTATAATAGTAGTAAGCTTCAAAAACAATTACTGATGGAAAAAGTTCAAAGTTAACAATCATCAAGTGGACCAATAACAGGAGGCAGTTTCAAAATTTCTTGTTGCTTTCCTAAGTTTCACTTTTGCTTAGAAATACTCCTCACAAAAGAAATTTAACCATGACCAGAATAGAGATAGATGACCTTTGTGCTATTCAAATGGGAATTCCACAGTATTTACTTAGGTTTTTTCCAATTAGCATTTAATTTTGTAGCTCTGAAAAATCGCCTGAGTTTTTTCTGTTCCTCTACAAAACTGGAACGCTGTTTCCCCACCACCTTCTCTCTTTAAGACAGGAAAAATGCACACTTCTTAGTCACACTGGCCCTTTATCAAGAATTACAAAACTGCAAATCATGTCACCTAGCATTAGAAAAGGACGCTGTGGACTTAAAACCACGATCTCCCTAACAAATCCAGAGGTCAGAGTCCCAGGGAAGTTTGTGCTGTAACTACACTGCTTTCAGTAGCTGCAGAGAGACCTCTAGCGCTGCCTCAATAAGCCGAGTTAGCAAATAGTACCTGCTAATGTCACCTTAACGAAACAATGGCAACATGCTGAGTAGCAACGAACTAAGTGACCAAGATGTTTACAGTTTTGCAATCACTTGGAAATTGTACCAGCTTGAAGCAAGAGATATATACAAGGCCGGCCGTAAGAAGCTATGTATCTAAATTATTTCGGTAAAACATATCAAAGAAATTATGATCCTATGCACAATCCCACTACAAGAACGGCTAAGAAAACAGGTCCTGTGAGCGGAGGTCGGAACAACGTCTCTTCCAAAGCCTCAACACAATAGATGGTAAACTATTGTCCACCTTCAGCTTGCTCCAAATGCCAGCAGTAACAGGAGTATGAGCTGTAATAGCTCAGCAGGACTGGTCCAAAGGACAGCACTGGAATATGAGAAAATGGTCCTGGCGCATCCTACCCTCCCCCATCCACCACCCTCAAACAAGTCAGTTACCCGGCTGGTCCCCACCCCCCTCTGCGGGCCGCCACCGCCCGCCTGGGCCCGACTCGCCGGAGATACGCGCGGGGACCCGCACAGCCCCGGCTCCATGTGCGGCAGCGCGGGAGGCACCGAGGGGGCCGCGCCGGGCGGGAGGCTGCACGGGCAGCGGGCGCGAGTCGCGGCCGTCCCCTCCACGGTGCGGTCGACGGACCACGGCGGCAGCATCCCGGGCCCGGGAGGCCCCGGCCCGAGGACCCCGCCTCAGCTCCACATCCCTTCCCCGCCGACAGCAGGCCGCGCCCGCGTGACGGGGCCGAAAACCCCGGCATTTCCCGGTCCCCGCGCCGGCAGTTCCGGAGGGTGGCTGCAGCCCGGCCCGCGGTCCCGTCGCCCGCTCCGCCCAGCCCGGGGCCGCGGTGACTGGAGGCGGCGGCCAAC
>NC_048224.1:82498940-82518317 GCF_002007445.2 Ailuropoda melanoleuca | reverse complement strand
CCCCCCCCCCGCCCCGGGCCTCCCCACAACCCCTGGAGGATGCAAGTCATGTGCCAGCAGTGGAGCCAGATAGAGCGGCTTTTACTGCCCCCTGAGACGCGGAGCTGCGGACAGAAACTACAGTTCCCAGCATGCCAGGTACCGGCGGGGGCAATTCTCCCGGCCTTGACAGAACGGGAAGAATGCCGGGAACTCAATGCGCGCGGCTTTCAGTGCGGCGCGCTTCGCGCGCCTGGGAGCGAAGCCCCACCCCCAAGGCAGCCTCTGGGCGGGGAAGTGGAAGGGGCTCTCCAGGAGATGGCACCTTGCGCCCTATTGGGAGGGAGGGGCGGTGCTTCATGGGAGGTGCATCTCACTCCCAGTAGCCTAGAAAATTAGAAACCAATCGACGGTTTGTGCTTCGCTTCCTTGCATCTTTGGGGTCTCCTGGAATAGCAGCCACCCTCATTCGTTGTTCCCTTGCTCTGCTTTGGTTTTATAAATAGTAATTAATTCCATGTGACATGTAGATTTGCGATGTGTGTGTGTATGTATGTGCTACCTGGCTTACTGCACTGGAATTAAGCTCAATGAGAGCAGGGACTTTTGTTGGTTTACTGCTGAATTCCTCGTGTCAAAACAGTTCTTTACTGAGTATTAATACTCGAACAAATCAGCGCTGTAGAGTTCTCGATTTCTTCATCATCCTTCCAAACCCGGTTCTGCAACCTTCACACTGGCAATTCCTGCATTTCCGTGTCCCCAACACCTCTCGTTCCATCACCACACATAATTCTCTCAGCCTTCAAGAAGCAGTCAAATTCTCATCTGCGTACTCTCCGATCCAGTATCTTCCCTTAGGATCATTGGAGGACTGATTACAGGAATTTGGATTAATAACACTAACAGAAAGTAGCTTTCTGGAGCAGCTGGGTTCCTTTGATTATATGTGAAATAATCAGTTTCAGAATCTATAGCAGATACAAGCAGGTATGCAATATTATAGTACAATTCAAATGATATTGATGTAATGCAAAGGTTGGTAGAAATATAACCTTAAAGAGATTAAAGAAGACATTTTTCCAGAGCAAAGGGGCCTTAAAGATCCTGCAGTCCAGGGGTCATGAATTCAGAGGCCTTACAACGGCGGTGGCATTTGTTTTGTGAGTGGTAGGATGTGGCCTGTTGATAAACACAGGCCCATTAAAGGCTTCAGACCACTGTTGCCAAAGGTCCAGTTTTTCAAAGAAAACCAAAAGTCTGTGTTTTCTCTTCATTTTTAAATTTCTATTTGCATTTTTAAATCACTTTAGTGGATCAGTCACTTGAGAATTCCAGGCGCTCATGTTATATATCTGATCCTAATCCAACCACTCATCTGAAGGGAAACAATAGCACACACCCAAAATTCAGAATGAATAGATTACTTCTAGTTCTTAAGGCAATAGAAGTGTGTGTCTGCCATTCTCCCTGACTGTAAGAGAAACTTCCAGACTATTCCTCTATTTCTATTATAATTTAGCAAGGTATTCTCGTTAAAGGTTACTTCCCCCCTTCCATCACTTCTCTTCACCCTACTTGCTGTCATCAAATGTGTAAGTCTTTCATCATTTTAGAGTTTTAAACATATTTAGTGAGCAAATACTGTGTGTCAGTCATTGTACCAGCACTAGGATCTATTTGTAAACAAGACAGCCTGGTTCCTGCCTCCACACAGCTTCATGTCTGTCAGAGGAGATAGACAATAAAACAAGTTATCACCCAAAAAGTGTGGTGGTTGTCAGGAAAGGGGCAGAAACCTCAAGACTCACAGCAGGGAGATCTTTATTCTGAAGATCCCTGACATATGAGGATAGGATCACAAAGGGAGGTCTACATATCACATATCTAAATATTGAGAAGGTAGAGGGGCACCTGGGTGACTAACTCAGCTAAGTGTCCAACTCTTGATTTCAACTCAGGTCTGGATCTCAGGGTCGTGAGTTCAGGCCCTGTGTTGGTCTCCACACTGGGTGTGGAGCCCACTTAAAAAATATAAATAAATAAATAAATAAATAAATAAATAAATAAATAAATAAATATTGAGAAGGTTTAATTAAACGTACAAACTTAAATAAAATATATTCTAACATTTGACATTGACAAATGCACTTTCTTTACAACCTGGAAGTCTGGGTTTGAATTTAAATTCCCTGACTCCTTGGACTTCTGATTCAGAATGTGGTCATGCAAATGCGGCTGGAAGCCAACCCCCCCACCCCACCCAATTTTTCTTCCCCTTCTTTTGCATCGCCTGGCTCCATCCCACATTGGAATAGAACATATGTGCATACCCCTACCTACAAGGGTCAAGTTCTGCCACCCCAAAGCTTTATTTATATCCCACTAACCACCTCAAAGGATGCTCCTTGGCCATTACTCAGGCCTGGAGTGTGCAAAGTAGTGGCATTTTGTACCCCTACCAGGACAGACCCAGGATAGAGGCCTGGGTAGCCCCTGGATGCAGGGTTATCCATTTGAGCAGGGAATCCCAGGGCTCTGGTACCCAGAGCTGGATTTAGAAGCACAGGTTCCAGTGAGCATGACCTGTTGGCCCCATGAACTGGGTAGTACAAGGAGGAGTACAGAAGAGAGCCAGAGTGCGGTCCTCTAAAATGCAGGGTCCAGGAGCACCCGGGTGGCACAGCGATTAAGCGTCTGCCTTCGGCTCAGGGCGTGATCCCGGCTTTATGGGATCGAGCCCCACATCAGGCTCCTCCGCTATGAGCCTGCTTCTTCCTCTCCCACTCCCCCTGCTTGTGTTCCCTCTCTCGCTGGCTGTCTCTATCTCTGTCAAATAAATAAATAAAATCTTTTAAAAAAATAAAATAAAATGCAGGGTCCAGAGCAGGGGCTTCTCTTGCCTGGGTCTAACTTAGTCATTTTTACTCTTTGCATTATCCCCAGCAACTTAAACATCCACACTCTGGCCCAAGAGTCTCTCCATTTTCTTAACTCCACCAGGTTTCTACCACTTGTAGCCCACACCAGGCCTTGGAGTCCTTAATCCCTGGGAAATCACTATATCCAGTGACTCAAATCCAGTTTCCCTTTGTTAGCAACCATCTCTTTTCCCTCACCCTAATCTTCTCCCTTGCCCTAAAACTTTTCCTGACAAGTCTTCTTTTATGTGGGTTTCTTTTCCAAACTTATTTTGAGTGTTTACCACAAAGCAGGCATTGTTGGCATCAGACACAATAAAGGGAGTGGGGAGCAGAGCAGAGACAGGAAGGAAGAGCCCTCTGCCTGGGAGGTCAGTCAAACCCTTCTTCTGCCTCCGACTCACCACCCACCTTCGCAGTGGACAGCCAGGTGGCAATACACAGGATGCAACCCAAACACAGCAGAACCAAAAGGGAGCTCATGATTTTTCCTTCGAAGTCAGCTCCTTCTGCAAATAAAGCAACTCTGTTAATGGCATTACCATTCTTCTAGGGACTCCACTCCAAGCTAAGACCCATCTTACTCCCAGCCTCTTTCTCAACTCCCACACCTAGTCACCACATTAATACACCCTTCAGTGCTTCTTGGATCTGGTTCTTCTTCCCCTGCCACGCACCAGTCTCCCTTGACACTGCCCTTAACTGTTCCCTTGCTTCCTCCATCTTCTCCACAATAATCTGACTCACCTCCCCAGATCTACCTAATTCTCCCTGTATTCAACACACTCCTTCCCCTCTACCGTTGTCTGTCAAATCATTCCTCAACTCCTTAGTCTTGTGGTTCAGAGTATGTGTGACCCAGCCACAGTGCAGTGTACTTTTCTTGTCTCTGATTCCCCTACAAATAGCTAATGCTTCAGCTAACATGTTCTACTCACCCTTTCCAAGATATGTCTTAACCTTTCGAGCCTTCATATCTTTGCTGTTTGATTTACCTAAAAAGCCCTGGCCCTGTCTCTACCTGTCAAAAGTGGTCCCTCTTTAAATACTCAGTCCATGAAATCACCTTCTCCATGAAGCTTTCCCAGCATGATGCAGTGGAGAGACCTTTAGACCCTGACCAGTCAGACCCCAGGGCTGACTTCCTATCAGAGCAAGGCCAGGGAAGTCACTCTATTTCCCAGAACTGTCCTCTCATCTACAAACGAGAGTTCTGACCACAGGATTTTTGTGAGAATCAAGTTCTAAAGTGCACGTGGAAGTGCTTTGAAATTGCTCCATTAATATTAGTCATTACTGTCTTTCCGACCAGGAGTGATGTCTTCCTCTCTGAAACTCAGAAGAATTTACATACTGTTTTGTATTGCTGCAATTTGTGTAGTCTTCTCTCTCACAATCACCTCTAAACCCGTGAAACAGCTTGTACATATTTGTGCTCCCCAGCCTAGAGTAACTGAATCTCATGCATGTTTTCTGAATGAATGAATGAGTGAGTGAAGGAATGAACTCCTTCCTTCTCTTAATCATCTTTGACTGTTCACTACTCTGTAAGAGCACTGAAAGCAAAGAGCCAATATGGAAAATTGAAGAAAATGACATTGAAATTCATCAACTCAACCACCTAGCTATGCTTCTAGAAACTCCGGTGATAAGGAAATCTAAAATAATAAGAGTTTACATTTATTGAGTACCTACTGCATGGCAGGCGTTTACATAAACATCTCTAATGCCCCTGAGAACAATGGGTGGAATGATCATCTCCATCTCTTTCTGGGGCAGATGGAGCCTGAGGCTCCGGTTCAAAAGTTAGTAGTAGCAGACACAGCATTGTGCAGTAGGGGAGAAGTCAGAGAGGAAGAACTTGAGAACTCTCAGAAATAATTGGGGACACCTAGAGAGGGGCTCGTGTCTGGCCAGTGAGCACTCATACATAATAATGCGGATAATACAAATAAAGTGACTTCATTTTGTAGTAATGGGCCCATGGACCTAAGACCTTACTTTTCCAATATAATTCAAATCATCAGAATGTAGTAAAATACACTTAATGTTAAAATTGTAGTGAGGGTACTGTAGTTATAAAAAGCATGATTCAATAATTCCAGATACACTTAAGTACCTCTCCATATCTCAAGGTCATGATCCTGGACCTTAATTGTAAGTTCACGATATCCTAGCTATAGAACCAAACGATATCCTGGAGATGAGCACTGTCTCAGAAGTCTAGTGACTAGCCGATTCTTTAAATAACAAGCTGTATGTCTTCGAACAGGTTACTTCGCCTCTCTTAAGTCACCAGTTCCTTACCTATAAAAGAAGCAGGTTGGACTGGATGCTCTCTAGCCTCCTCCTACAGACGTAATTCTCTAAATCCGTGAGATCGTCTATCCAGCCTAGCAGCATCCCTTCTATTTCTCATTATTTTACAAATGAGAAATCCAAAGGTGGTAAGTAATCATCATTGGAGCTGAGTGTTCTGACTTTTTTTCCACTGGCGTCCAGTCCTTCATAGGCCTTCTGACCTTCCAGAGGCCTCTTAAATGGTTTAGGCCACCCAATCACCCCCAAGTCACAGTTTTCACTCTCCATTATTCATCTCAAATAAGAAATAGTTCATTCACATTAAGGTGTGAATGACTTTATTAAACCATATGAACCACAGTGGATGGGATGTCTGGTCTACCTAGCCTATTATTGACATCCAGCAGCCTCTCCCCACACCAGACAACAAAGAGCAGCCCCTTGGCATCCAACTGCAGCTGACCCCTGCTGGAAGTTATTCTGATGAAACTAGACTTGCTGGAAAGTGCCTTCTTGGAATGAATACCAGATTTCCTATCTATTTCTGTGTTATCTCCTCCAGTGAATATGAGCACCTGGAGGAAATGTGTCTCAGTCAACATTCTGTCCCCATCTCTAAGATGGTACCTGGCCCATAATGGGGCTTTGATAAATGTTGGATGGATGAATAAATACATAAACTGGAGTAGAGAAAAAACATGAAACTGACCAACGGGGGGAGAATCCATAAAAATGTTTCTTCATGGCATAAAAAAGTCACACTATGGTAAGGAGAGGAATTATGGTCTTTAAATAATAATAATAACCAGTAATAACAATAATCAATAATTATTCCAGGAACTATGCTCAACCCTTACTTGGATTACTTTCCTTTAATTCTCACAACAGTATTATCAGATAGAAACTATTTTTGTCCTGTGTTATAGATGAAGAGTGTAAGGCCAAGAAATGTTAAGTAACTCCTGCATGGTCAGGAGGAGATAGGGTCCAGGCAATCTGATTCCAGTGCCCACATCTGTGATTTGTTTTTCTGAGGGTAGGCACACAGAGGGGTGGGGCCAGGAAGAGTTCCACAACCTGGAGCTAGGGCATCTCCTGCAGCAGCCTGGCCCCTGAGAGCCATGTTCCCCCTTCTGGCCTGCAACACATGGAGATACTCCCTGGATCTAATGCAAACAAAAGGGTTCCCACAGGACAGTAAAGCTGTAGTCGATTAAAAGAAAAAAGTCTAGTAGACTGGTGACTAAGAAATAATGAATTAAACTAGTGTGAGAAAACCAGTCTATACAGAAAAGAGATTGACTGTCAAATTGGCAGAGCTGGGAGACAACCTAGCCCGATGAACCATAAATCCAGAGGTCAGACAAGATAGGGGTTATCATCTAGAGTTCTATTAAGGAAACATCTATGTTTTGTTTGCATGTCCCTGTTTGTTGGAGACATAGTCTGTTTATGAATATTGAGCATTAAAGATGCTGGTTTGTAAATATTCAGCTCGAAATCCATTTATGAAAAACAAGATAACTGGAGGCAGGAGACACCTGAAAGTAGAAATCAAAAAAGTTTGGTTGTGGGAGCCTCGGTGGCTCCATCAGTTAAGCGTCTGCCTTCAGCTCAGGTCATGATCTCGGGGTGCTGGGATCGAGTTCCACACCGGGCTCCCTGCTTAGCGGGGAGTCTGGTTCTCCCTCTGGCCCTCCCCTCTCTCATTCTTTCTCTCTCTCTCTCTCAAATAAATAAAAAATCTTTAATAAAAAAAAAGTTTGGTTAGTTTGATTATAAACGTACTCCTCTGTCCCTGCTACTTGGGGAATTTGTGATTCCCTAGATTGGAAAATGCCTAGAGATCTGAATCTTGCAGCAAGAGTATAGTTCCAGGAACATTTTTTCCCCTTTTTTCAAATTGCTATGTCCCTTATAATCAACATTGCCAATATGTTAATAATCATCAAGTAAAATGTACAATAGAAATTTTCCAAAAGAAGTTTTTCCTACTTAAATTTTATGAGTCGTTTAACTTTGAGGTCTACCTGCCTTTAAATACTGCAATTTAAACGACTTTGTTTTGATCCTCTCTACTCAGATAAAAAAAATTTTAAATAATAATAATAAATGACTTTGATTTTGATAAAATGTTATTTTTTTCTCCAACTACTTCTTTACATTTGTTTGAAATCTAAATGTCTTTGAAATCTAAATGTACAACACATGAGATCACAGTAGCTTGAATGTTTATAGGCCAGATAATTTGATGTCCTATGCAACCACTACATGTGGCTATTAAATTTTAATTTTAATTAAAATTAAATAAAATTAAAAATTTATTTCCTCAGTTACACTAGTCTCACTTCAAACGCTCAGTAGCTTCCACACTGTGGCTGCCGTATTATACCACAGAAAAATAGAACATTATCACAGAAAGTTCTATGGGACAGCACTGCCTTAAAAAGAATACAGATTTAGCAACAGGGAGAACAGTGTTCAATTCCCAAATCTCACTAGAGTTGTGGGGTTCCTGGTTGGCTCAGTTGGTAGAGCAAGCAGCTCTTGATCTCCAGGTCATGAGTTCGAGCCCCATGTTGGTCTTAGAGATTACTTAAGGGAAAAAAAGGAATAACTAGTTCTCACTAGACTTGTGACCAGAGTAAGTTTCTTAAACTTTCAAAGCTTCAGTTAATTTGTAGAGATACGAATACCAATACCATCGAAGTAGGCAGTACAATGCCCAGGACATTTTAATTACTTAATAAGACTATTATTATTGTTTAGGGATCAAAAGGTCAAGCTTTTGAGACTGAAATTAGACACCAATATTTTCTTCATACCATGAGTACTCAAATCTTGCTGGCTACCCAAAAATATTAAATTGAATTCAAATCCAAGTACATCATAACACACTTACATTATTTTGTTTCTTCACCTAGGACATCAAACTTCTATAGGATAAAAACAACTTGAGGGGCGCCTGGGGCCTGGGTGGCACAGCGGTTAAGCGTCTGCCTTTGGCTCAGGGCGTGATCCCGGCGTTGTGGGATCGAGCCCCACATCAGGCTCCTCAGCTATGAGCCTGCTTCTTCCTCTCCCACTCCCCCTGCTTGTGTTCCCTCTCTCGCTGGCTGTCTCTATCTGTGTTAAATAAATAAATAAAATCTTTAAAAACAACAACAACAACAACAAAAACAACAACTTGAATTGCCCTAGAGAAGTCTGAAACTCAGGTAGCTGTTAAATGTAGAGAGTGACCCAGGAGAGTTCTGATTCCCAATCCATCCCTGCAATTTAATTCACAAACATGTCCAGCAAATGTTTGTACTTGCACAGGAAGTCTATTGGCTAAGGCTGACTTGCAGAGCAATGAGGCAAAATTCACACCCCTCTCCCCACCACCCATTAGCTTGGAGATAAAACCTGTGCAAGTTACACATCCCAGCACTTTTGAAAGTACTTCAGCTTATCTCAGGGTCTCCCCCACCCACTCTCCCCTCTTTCCGATTAATATGGAACCTTATATAACAGCATCCAAAACTGAGAGAGAAAGCTGTGGATAATGTGCCACAGAGCTTAATCCCTGCCACTCTCACAGAGGGACACATTGCAGTTAGGAATGCGGGCAGCCAGAGCCAAGATAATCCCAGACTCATAGAACGATTGTTCTATCAACCCCAACTACACAAAACACCCCAAACAAAAATAACCAGGAGAAGCTATGAGTAATCTACAACTCATCATGATATGAATTGCTAACATCACACTTACTTTGAAATTTCCGTTTTTCTAAGCTTCTCAAAAAAAAAAAAAAAGCAAGATTATGCAATGAGATGATAAAAAGATAGGGGACAATACTCTGCCCTCATTATTCAAAGCTGGATTGCAAAATACATACTAGTTTTAAAAAAAACCTTTGTTTCGTCCCTTTTTTAGACCTTTAATCGAACTTAGGTTTTCTTTCATCCAAAGAGGTACAAATAAACGGAGATATCTCTCCTGGAAGACTACAGTCCAGTAACCAATGGGAAGTCAGTGAAAATACATAGCAAAATGCTGTCAGAATATGTTCTGACCCATAATATGAACAGATACAATTCCAGTCACTCACGGCCAAGAGATAAATCAAAACCAAGCCAACACCTACCATCTAAAATGGTCATAATTCTGGGGCGCCTGGGTGGCTCAGTCGTTAAGCGTCTGCCTTCGGCTCAGGCGTGATTCCAGGGTTCTGGGATCGAGCCCCACATTGAGCCCCACATCGGGCTCCATGCTCTTATGGGAGCCTGCTTCTTCCTCTCCCACTCCCCCTGCTTGTGTTCCCTCTCTCACTGGCTGTCTCTCTCTCTGTCAAATAAATAAAATCTTTAAAAAAAAGGTCATAATTCTGAAAAAATGTCTGCAAATGACTCTTTGTTTACTTTTGACATGAGAATAATAATGAACATCGATTGAGCTCTTAACATGTTCTAAGCACTGTTCTAAGTGATTTGCATGTATTACTAACAACAACCCTCTAATGTAAGTAGATAATGTCATTTCCCATTTTACAGATGAGTACAGTGAGACACTGAGTGGTTAAATGACTTTCCCAAGGTCACCAGCTAATCATTGTGAGAGCCAGGATCCAAGCTCAAGCAATCTGGATTCATTTTACACTCTTGTCTCTATGGGCAGTTGGAACAATGAGGAACTTAAACACAAACCCATGACCATTCACCAGGACCAATATCTTATAGCTGTGTTTGTTTGCAGAAAGCAATTAAAAGGAAGAACCCCACACTTGATTAGAGTCTGTTACCATCATCAAACCCTCTTCTCTTTGGTGTTCAAAATCCCCCATAAGTGTCTCAGCTGGCAATAATTTTGAAAAGTCAAGAGGCGAATTCTGGTGACATTCTTTTAGCTCTAAATCAAACTGCACCTGAGGTTGGAACAGTCCATGAATATTTCTATCTCTTTTTTAAATTATATGAATGAATAAATTTCCCTCTTAAAAAACTGTTTGAGTTTTGACAGGAGGACCCATAACCAATGTACCCTCTTCTCCAATCACCACCATCTCCACTCAGCCAGTCTATTCAGAGTGGATCTCAAAATTTCTGTAGCATGACTAGAAAAGCTCTTTCTACTGGACTTGAAATTGGGAAGACATGAACCGGGAGGTGCTATCCCCAAGGTTGCTGGAATCTGCCATACAGAGTCCAGGGAACCCACTCAGCCAAGGGAAGGTAGAGCCAAAGATGCAGAGGAACTGAACCCTGTGACAGCATTTCAGTCCTGAATCCTTTCTAGTACCTTAGACCAATAAATCCCAGTTTTGGTTAAGTTCTATCATTAGTGATTGAAAGAGTTATAACCACCCCTTTATTATGTCTCAATTCATCTTCTCCTCTCATCTGACCTTGCCTTGGTACAGGTTGACATCCCTTCTTTACAGGAAGGCCCAGTTATCTATTACTGTCTTATTACAAAGACCCTAAAATGGAGTAGCTTAAAACAACGACTTATTATTTCTCCTGCTACTGTGCATTGGCAATGGGCGACTGCCAGGATTTATTAGTCAGCTTTACCACAGTAACAAATGACTCCCTGAGCTGGCTTGTATCAACCAATATTCCTCATTCTGCCATTGCATATTCACCACCACATCAGAGAAAGCTCTACTTCTGCTCTCCATGTGCTTTCACATTCTGGGACCAAGGCTGCAGAAGTAGGTCCTAGCTGAGACATACCATTCCTGTGGCAGAACGGAAGAGAACAAGACAGTAGGTGGAAACACACACAGCGGCCCCTCCTGTCACACCTCACTGATCAAACCAAGACCCTGGCTTTGAGGGCTCCCCATTAGCCATCAGGATAAATTAGATTGACACTTGAGGTCCTTTATGAGAGATTAAGTAAGTTAAGGAGGTACAGGGACACACATAAACCCAGAAAGGAGATTTTATATGCATAGGTGTGTACACACTTTTAGTATGTATACCATTTTGACACACACACATACACACACGTGTATACAGATAGAATGTAACTCTGGATTTCCACAAGGAAGGTTGAATGTCAGTCTCAATCTGAGATCTGGGACCAGTGCTTTTCTAATCAGGGAAAATTCAGGAGGGCCCACCCAAACAAATCAGGCTTCTGTTGAGCCTGTTAGGACTGTAAGCCTTCGTTATAGTAACTGGGATCTAGCTTTTTTTTCCTTTTCTTTTCTTAATTGTACTAAGAAACACATAACAAAATTTACCATCTTAGCCATTTTTAAGTCTACAGGACAGCAGCGTTAAATGCACATTGTTGTAACAGATCTCCCAAACTTCTTCACCTGGTATAACTGACACTCTATAGCCATGGAACCACAACTCCCCATTTCCCTGTCCCTCCAGACCCTGGATCCAACCTTTTGCTCCATCTGCAGGGTCACAAAGGCTCTGCTGGACTTCCCTGGCCCCAATGGCCCCCCTGCCAGGGCTGCCGCCAAGGGATGCTTGGCTCCATGCTGACTTCATACAGCCTTCATCACAGTGCTTCTTCTCAAAGTCTACTCCCAGGTCTGCCCCCAAGTACAGCCCTACCCATGAGCCTCTAATTTCCACCTCTTTGCTGGCTACCAATCAGGAGCTGAGATAACAATACCGGTAATATGAAATAACAATAGTATTTATCCTTTATGGCATATGTCCTACATTATTCTAGGCATCACTCTAGATGCCTGACAGATATGATCTCTAATCCTTACATAACCTAGAAGTACTGCTATTCCCAGGTGTGTCTCTGTTTTCATCAGGCACCATTCTTGATGTAGATCTCAACCTTTGTTCAAATCCTCCAGAACAATCCAGTAGCACCAAAAGTATTTGTAAGAAACTGTGGGATTTACTGAAGCCTTCCCAGAGTGGAGCAGAGGTTTACACTGAACGTCCACTTAACAGAAGTGACTTTCTCCAATGTCCTTTTTTGTTGTGCTGTCACCAAGCCTCCTCCTCCTCCCACCTCCAAGGTTTAGCCTCTTCAATTTTATGCTAAGTGTATAATAAAGAAACAGGTCACAGAATATGTATCTAAATAAAACTTAAACAATAAGGTTTATTATCTCTGGAGGTATCATTTTCAGGCCTGGTTAATTCAGAAGACCCAACTCAGGTACTTTCTGCCTTTCCCTCTTTGCCATCCGCAACCTGTAGGTTTTCATCCTCAGAGTTGTCCCTCGTGGTTACAAGATGGCTGCCATAGCTCTAGGAATTATATCTGCAGAGAATTACATCTAAAGTTAAGAAAAGGAGCATTTCTCCTCACCCCCTACCCACCCAACTCCCCTGACCACACACACACACACACACATACACACACACACCCCAGAAAGGAAAATGTTTCCCAGAAATATTTCAGAAGATTTACCCTTAAATTCATGCTTGTGCCTAATAATACAAGCTAATATTGGCATCTTTATTCCCTAGGTTTGGAAAGCAGGTTGTGGCAGCAAGGATGAAGGGTGGGGAGAGAAGGGCTGTTGACGAGGGGCCACCAGTCTCAGCCACACAGAGCAGCTTGGTGTCTTGCTGCTTTCTGTGCTCTGCAAAGAAAGCTGCCTGATTGTTAACAGGCCATGCTGTCCACAAGCCTGTTCACAGCCATCTAGCACTGCTCAGAGAGACTTTTAGAGTCCCCACCCCTGCCCCTAGTGGGTACACCCTAGTGGGATTATCAAAGGACAGGTTATCAAAACTCTTCCCTAAGAAGATGTCTCGGAATCCCTTTACCGCCATCTCCACACACACAGTAATTGTGCAGACTGAGGGCTATTACCTCAATTTACAGATTTGGAAACTGAGCAGAGAATTTAAGGAACTCACCCAAAGTCAAACAGCTATCAAATTGTAGATCAGGGTTCGAACCCAGGGCTGTCTGGCTTCCAATGTCCTTGCTGCCAATGAAAGCAGAACAAAGCATCAAAGAAGACCAAAGGGGCTGCAATTGACCAGAACGGTAACACGTTCTGGACCGGCAGTAATTGAAAACTATCACAAGGTTCTAAGGAGGAACGTAATTTCATTTCTGGGCTATCTCCAAAAGATAAAATAAAGCAGTGCCTTTAGCTCTTGGCTGAGTATATGGAGGCATTTTAAAGTGTCTGAATGAAGGAACATAAGCCGTGCTTCTGGGTTCCTGACACACAACCCTTCAAGTGGGACCTGGGGAGATCTTCATTCAACAGCAAACATTCATTCAGGACCTGGCCCCTGCCCTGAGAAAGGAGGTAAACATATCCTTTTGGCTCTGTGGTAAGTGCTATTATGGAAGTGTGCACAGAGGCTGTGGGGGAGCGGGTGGGGAAGAGGGGTGGGGAGAATGGATGTTAGAAAGCCGGAGATCACCTACCCCCTGAGGTCATCCTGTGTTTCAGGACAGTGCCGTCACTCCTGTACAAAATAAGGACCCTGAGTCATAAGGAAAGACCTAAATTGGATTAGGTATATGCACTGTTATACAAGGTGCGGCTGGGAAATGTTTGAGAAAGATTTCCTTTCAAAATGGTTTACTAGAAAACATTTTAGCAATCCTGAATGTCAATTTCAGGGTTTTGTTTGTTTTGAAGCTTGGTTTATGGAGCACTTCACATGGCTTATGTACGTTACTTCATGAATGTAGTCAGTAATTTGCATACATTATCTTGTTTAAAGCTTACAGTAATCCTGTAAGGGACATAGTCCTATTTTCTCACTTAAAAATTCAAAAATAATTTTTTACGCCCCCCTTTTAGGTGCAGAGACTAAGGATGAGAGAGGTTAAGCAACTTGTCCAAGGGCTCTCAATTCCTAATTGGCAGGGTTCGATTCAGACCCTCCCTGCCACAAGGCCAAAATGCCTTCTAGAAACTTCACTCCCAGAGAACACATCAAACAGCAGAGGTAATTACAGGTTAGTACACTGGATCCAAACGGAGAGTAGGTGTCCTGTAGAAAATCAGCAAAAGTAGTGATCAAGATTGAACGATCCATCAGTAGGAAGGAGAGGAGAATCACTTTTAAAAATGGATATTATACAGTGCTCTATTCTCACATATATTTCTGTAACAAAGCATCTATTAAGGAATTCAGCTTTAAGGAGAACAATTTTGCCACTTCGATCATCTGTTCAGACTGTATTTTCTGTAACTTGGGCAAATTTACAAATGCACTCCAAAATGGAAATGGTTGAACAACATTGAATCTAGACCTTTGCTGCTCAAAGAGTTGTTCATCACCTTAATGCTTTTCCGAAATGCAGATTGTTGGGCCTTCCCCAGCCCCTCCCCATCCTCCAGGATCCCCCAGGTGGTCTGGTACACTTAAAATTTGAGGCAGGTGCTGCCCAGATAGATGCCTTTCCCTGGCATTCTCCCGCCCATCTCGGATAATGTTCTATGAGTCTATGAAAGTCAAACATAAGTAGGTCATGTTGTGGGCTCCAGAAGACAAATTTTATATCAAGGCAGCATTTGTTCCCTTTAACTGGATTTGTTTTTACTTTAATATAATCTAAGAACTCCTTTTGAATAGATTTTAGAGAGATCTCTGGTTGTGCAAGAAGAGGGGGGAAATAATGGGGACAAGGAAGTGAATGGGAAGGAAAAGGAGGGTGCCTGCTATGGTTTCCCAACAGCACAGACTGACCATGCAAACCCCTTGATGTGTTATCAAGTTTCTACATGGGTCAGGTGCAAAGCCCATTACCTGAGGTGCCCGCTGGGTGGTCTGGATTGTGAACAATGGCCCCTCCCATCCGGAACCCTTTGCTATTTTGCAAATGTTTCAATGGCTCTGCTGAAAGCAGTGAAACAACAGCTGGTGAACAGTCTCATTTTATATTAATAGAGCAGTGTTGCTCCATCCAGGTCCCTTGGTACTTTATAAAACAGAACATCCTTTCTTTCCCAGGGCGAGGATGGGAAGTCTCAGCCGATGTGCGTTAGAGCACAAGTAGGGGCAGAAAGGGCCCTTTCCTCACAGACAGAACTCACTGCATCCTTTCAGATGAAAACTAAGTTAGGCCAAGGAGGGTGGGAGAGAATACCTGCATCAAATCACCAGACTACCTATGCTAAGAAATAGCCACAAAGTCAAAAGCCTCTTGCCCCAACCCTGCCTCAGTTTTCGTTATGTGAAGCTCTGTCTGTGGAAGCCAAAGTAGAGATGTGGAAGTTAGGTGACAACCCTGAAAGATAAACCTGGGCTATTTTTAATACTGGGGCTAGCTCGTGGCTTAGTATTAGTGGAGTCAAATAAAACAGAATGTGACAACACAACGAGTTCATCAGCACTCCTGCCTGTGCCAGCGGCCATTTCCACACTGTAGAGAATTGCAAGGGGATAAAGTATAATCTGTGATTGCAAGGACTTCATTTGGCTGGAGGATTTATTCAAGAGAAATGACTAGAGGCAGGGTTGTAAGATATAAACAGTAAAGATATATACCTTAGCCCATTATATACTATCAATGATGCATTCAGGGTGGGAAAGCTAAAATGTTTTGATGAGGCAACATTTCTGGAGATTTTGTGAAAACTGCCTTTTTTTCCAGGAGAAAAGTAATGCTTTCTTTAACATTATTTAACATTTACTGAAACCGAACTGGGAATTCCTGCCCCAATTCTTTCAGTGTGGAATAGATGGAAGTTGCTAGAAGGGAGTTGTTAGGCAGATTTTCTACATGTCACCAAAATAAGTAAGCTATTCTAGGGCCAGGCACAGAAACTGGGTGAGCACAGAACCTGACGAGCAAGAAGGAAGGAGGATGGTGGAAATTTCATAGATGTAGTTCCTAATCTCTACTTTTTGTGTGGGTCAAGCTTCCTGTGACGGGTAATATTATTCATCAACCTGGCTGGACCACGGTGCCCAGATATATGCTCAAACGTTATTCTGGATGTTTCTGTGAGGGTGTTTTTGAATGAGATTAACATTTAAATAAGTGGACTTTGAGTAAAACAGATTGCCCTCCACAATGCAGGTGAGCCTCATTCAATCAGTTGAAGGCCTGAATAGAACAAAAGACTGACCTCCCCCAAGCAAGAGGGAATTTTCCAGCCCAACAGCCTTTGGACTTGAACTGTAGCATTGGCTCTTCTTAGTTCTCCAGGCAGCCAGCTCACCCTGCCGATTTTGGGCCTGTGTAAGCCATTTCCTTAAAGTGTGTGTGTGTGTGTGTGTGTGTGTGTGTGTGTGTGTGTGTGTGTGTTTGTGTGTGTGTGTGTACACATCTTATTGGTTCTGTTTCTCTGGAGAACACTAAGTAATGTAGACCCCTTTGTGAGTTTTCAGAAGGAATATTTATTGAATGTCTTCTATGTGCCAAACTATGGACCCTCTTCCCAGAAAATTGTACATGAACACAAATTTTACAAAGGGTTTTCAGGGAATCACCAATCCTTGAAGCACATCATGGACCCCCTCCCTCAAATTAAAAGCCCCTGAGCTCCTGGCTAGTAAGAGGAACATAACTGAATACTTCCCTCTCCAAGTCTTCCTGTTCTGAAGGAGCAATTCCCACCTGGCAGGTGGAGTAAGGAGATAGCTGCAGAGTTATAAAAGCACCAGAAAGGTGTCCTGCCAGAAATCTCCCTCTCCCTCACCTCTCTGAGGGGCCAGGGACTTCTGTCAGCATTAGCATTCTGCAGTGGAGCCTTGTTAATTTAACTGGACTAAGGCATTGCTCCCTCACATGGTATAGCTGAGACTAGCTGGTTATTCTTAAACATCAGCATGGCCTTGCTTGGCTCTCTGCTCCTTAACTTGTTCTTGCTGATGGAATGTGAGTCAAGGTGATCTGTGCCAGCTCTGGTCACAGGCCATTCAGATGGAAATGACTTTTCACACTTTGTTCCCTTGCAATAGACCCAGGGAAGGAGGTGATGACAGAGGATGGAGCCTGAAAGAGCAAGGGGCATATCCCTTTCTCCACCACCCTCATACTGGACTATGATGGAAGCAAGAAACAAACCTTTATTTTGTTAAACTACTGAGATCTGGGAGTTGTCAGCCTCTCTTGACTAATACATATGGGAATATTATCATTGGGAGAAAGATACTAGCAGAAATACTAGAAAAATACCAATTAAAAAAGCTAATATGATTTACACTATTATTACCCATTGACCTTAGCAGAGACTGAAAGCAGGGTAGCAGGGTCTTGAGGAAATAGCCCTGGTTAAGACTAAGGAGTCCAAAGTGAGAGATGGCATGAGGTGACCAGGCTCCTGCTAAGGGCTTCCATGCTGCATAAGTCCAGGGGGCACTATTCATGCAGTCTCTCTACATCCCTGGAGTTGTGTAGTGCACAGCCTGCTCAGCTGGACAAAGTAGCCCCATGCTCTTGGGAGTGGCAAAGCAGTAGGAAAGAGGCAGGAAGACCTGAGAGAGGTAGTAGGAGGGTAGTACAGAAGCATTCTATGCCTCTTTTGTGGCTTCATCCTCCAGCCAGGCACTGGCCTTGGTCTTGCTGAAGTACCTGAAAAGTCTATCCATACCTCAACGAATCACATTTAAGCCCTTTCATTCATGAAAAGAAGCATATCTTCCCTGAAATAGTTCTTTAGGGTCTCCTGTAAGTTATTGGGTACCAAGGGAGAAACTGTGCAAAGGGTGACTTATTTGTTGGCCCTGTAGTTAGAAAATAGGGATTATTATTCCAAATTATCATGGAAAATCTTTCTTAATGACTCCTAAGTATGTGAGTGTCCCCCCAACATACTCTCTTTTAAACTTTACATTATGAAACATTTCAAACATAAACAAAATAGAGAAAATAGTATAATAGATCATCACCAAGCTTCAACAATTATCAACATATGGAAAGCCCATTCCACCCATTCTCCCTGCCTTTACCCCATTGGGTCATATTGAGATAAGTCCCAGACTTCATATAATTTCATCCATACATTTTAGTATTATCATTTTAGTATTGTGTCTCTAAAAGATAGGGACTTTAAAGAAAAACAAACACATAACCATAATGTTGTTATCATACCTTTAAGATTTTTAAAATATTATTGAATATTTAATCAGTGTTCAAATTTCCCCAATTTTCTCATAATTTTTTTACAGGTTTTTTTAAGTTAGTATCCAACATGACCCACACATTGCAGTTGGTTACTGTATCTTCTAGGTCTCTTTTAATTTAAGGACTCCCCCTGCCTTCTTCTTTTTCCCTCTTATAGTGCATTTTTGGAGAAACTGTGTCATTTGTCCCATAGAGTTTCCCACGTTCTGCATTTTGCTGATCGTATCCCTCTGGTATCATTCAACATATTTCCCTAATCTCTGTATTTCCTATAAAGTATCAGTTAGATCTTAAGCAATTCAGGCTCCAGGGGCGCCTGGCTGACTCAGTCGGTAGAACGTGGGACTCTTGATCTCAGGATTGTACATTCAAGCTCCGTGTTGTGTCTAGAGATTACTTAAAAATAAAAATCTAAGGGGCGCTTGGGTGGCTCAATTAGGCATCCGACTCTCAGTTTCGGTTCAGGTGGCGATCTCAGGGTTGTGAGTTTGAGTCCCACGTCAGGTTCAGCACTCATCAGGGAGTCTGCTTGATTTTCTCTCTCTCCCTCTCCTCCTGCCCCTCCTCCCACTCTCTCTCTCGAATAAATAAATAAATCTCAAAAAAAAAATTTTTTTTTTAATTCAATTTCCATTTTTTGCCAAGGATACCTCATAGATGGTTCTGTGAACTTCCTATTGTGTCACATCAAGAACACATGGTGTCCGGTTGTCTCCTCTTTTGTGATGTTAAGATTGATTAATGGATTGAGACATTGACAGCTTGATCCATTCATTTAAAGTTTCCCCATAAGCTAAAATTAAAAAAAAAAAAAAAATAGCGGCGCCTGGGTGGCTCAGTCGTTAAGCGTCTGCCTTTGGCTCAGGGCGTGATCCCGGCATTCTGGGATCGAGCCCCACATCAGGCTCCTCCACTAGGGGCCTGCTTCTTCCTCTCCCACTCCCCCTGCTTGTGTTCCCTCTCTCGCTGGCTGTCTCTCTCGGTTAAATAAATAAATAAAATCTTTAAAAAAAATTAAAAATAAAAAAGAAATAAAAATAAAGATAAAAAACAAAAATAATTTAAAATAATTTAAAAATAAAAAATAATACAGTTTTGGTAAAAGTTCCTCATAAGCTTTTCCCTTGGTAGTTTTTTTTTTTTTTTTTAA